>NC_071125.1:8522500-8822500 GCF_024256425.1 Clarias gariepinus
TGCAACATGTTTGATCATGACTTTTTCACTATCATCAGCAAACAACTTTTTTTTACAATTATGAGTGGAATTTGCATTCCTTAAAGAGGAAGCAATTTAAAGCAAAAATTTACAATACTGAAAAGATGTTTTATTTGCTCAAAAATGTTGTTAGTATACTTTTTATATATTAACTGATGGTAAAAATCAACTCTGTTTGTATACTGTATTTGTAATGTATTATCAATGTTTTAAACATATTTGTAATAAACTAAATTGATTTGTTTTTTTCACTAGGGTACAGGTAAATCTCTCTGTCCAATCTACATCAGATGACCACAGAAGAAAATTCAGTGAGTCCTTCAAGGCATGGAAGGTGGTAAAGCACCAGGTTAAGATGGCCTCCCTGTTGAATTCTATAAGACATTAAGGCCTGAGCTGGGTGAAGATCTGGCGGTTCTGAGTGACAGTTTATTCAGGGGGCACCTGATGCTCTACTGCCTCAGAACTGTCCTCTCAATTTTGGCTAAGAAATGTGATTTAAATGACATTGGATATTGTGCAGTAATATACTCTCTAAAACACTGGCCAACAGACTCAGCAAAGTTCTGAATTAGGTTATCCATCCAGATAAGACTTTCTGTGTGCCTGGAAGATTATGACAATATGATCCATAACAGCATTTCCTTTAGTATGACAGATTTGCACCCTGTAAAGGGTGTATCTTGCCTCGCGCTTCTGGGATAGGCCCCACGACCCTGAATACAGGATAAAGTGGTATAGACGATGAGTGAGTGAGTGGTCTAGGGCTTTCTCTTTTCAAGGCCTTTGAAAAGAATTGTGGCTGAAATTAGACGAGAGACGGGAGGAGGAAGGAGGAGGCTACTTAGTAGGACAATTTTTATACACACACCCACACACTAATGTAAACACTCCTTTGTCAAAAAATTATTGACTCCACAAGTGACGCGTGCGCACTCAGACTAAGCATGTGACGCAGTTACCCACAATCCTGCAGCACGAGAGAGAAAAGAACTATTGGCTCTTTTGTGATCATGTGACACGCGGCAGACAAAGCACATGTGTACTACTCGTATTTCAGGACCTCGCTCGTAAATTAATTAAAAAATTTAGCTTGTTTTGCAAAATACTCGCAAACCAAGTTACTCGCAATCCAAAAGTCCACTGTAATTACTCTGGAGGTTTAAGATATTCTATTTCTCATGACCCTATGACTGATATTATCATTCACCAAATCTACTGTAGGTAAATGTACCAGGAGTCCACCTACAATGTTATATTGTTTATAAAACAATAGACAACCTAGCCATTCTTGAAAATATATGGGGTCATAAAGATGTGTGTCATTACGCATGATAAGTTAATATTTGGTCTCAGGGCAAAGGTGAATTTGTACTTGACAATCTTTAATGATTATAGTAATACTTTAAAAAATATAGATTTTTTTTATGTTTAATTTATTATTATTATTATTATTATTATTATTATATTTTTTCTTTTCTTATTTTCTTCCCTAATTTTATAGTATTTTGCAATTTTGTTTCAGAACAAAGTAATATGAAGTACATGCTTTCAGGTTTGTTAAAAAAAGAAAAGGTTGAAAAACTCTCTCTCTCTCTCTCTCTCTCTTCCTTTGAAGAAGACATCAATCTTGTACAGTCACTGGATGTACTCGGCTTTGACCCAGTAAAGAGGCAGAAAGCACCACTGCTATAGACTTAGCTCCCATGACACAGTCTTGACACTTGCACACACAGAGTCTCTCCTGAGTCCATAAAAATAATTTTGAATTGAGTCTCTCCTGAGTCCATAAAAATAATTTGAATTGCTACTATCTGACAGTTTTTACAAGCATGTACACTTACATAAGCTCTCTAAGGCTTGTATTACATATACGTAGTACAGACATCTCGCAACAACTACAAACGTGCAAACATCTGAAGAAAGACCTGTATGTCACAGGTTTGCGCATCTTCTAAGATGTCTGAGTAAACAGATACATCAATTTCATTCAGCATATTTCCTGTACAGTAGAAAACACTGCAAAACAACTTACCTGTTATTGTAAATTATAATGGTCTGAATTTAAATTTCTTTGTCCCAATTATCACATGTTTATATGGACATTACTACTTCTCACCTTAAAATTCAAGATTCAAAGATTCAAAAACTTTATTAATCCCAGAGGAAATTTTTTTTTTTTTTTCAAGTTCTTGTAGGTAACCTATGGAGTGAAATCCCACGCTGCGAGTGATGTCTATCCCCACACAATCCCTCCTCACAGTATAGACCCGCCCCTGATGCTGATTAACAGGTTTCCGTGTAACGTGTTGGAAATGCAATTGCAAATGGATTAACGATTGCGTTTGAATTTTGGCCGGCTTGACCCGCGACGCAGAGAAAGTGAAAAAGCAAACATAGTCATTCATTTTGCTATTTAAATATGGCAGGGTCATGACTTTTAAGACATGGGAAATACAAATGCAAATGGACTTTTCTTTTTTATTTGAAATTTGGCAGTCAGTGTGCGTTCACGAAGGCGAAACAGCAAACGGTAATGCAAAGTTTGCAATTGCATTTAAATTATAAAAATGCATATACATATAAAAAATGTAATAAAAATTCCTTGCAATTGCAAATGTAATTTGCAATTCCTTTTAAATATTGTCCGGGATACCACTCCATAGTAACCCACCAAGCACGGGAGAACATGCAAACTCCACACAAACACAAAGGTGGGACCGTGAAGGTGCAAAGCAACCCAATGCTGCATTAACCAATCAAAGACGTTTAATTACAATGCCAATTGTTAAAAGCGCTATACAAATAAAATTGAATTGAACTATTTGTTTATTTAAAACATATACAATTGGGTCACTGGTGTTTATTGATAACTTGACTGCTGAGAAAAGTAGCAGAATGTATTCTGAAGTATACAGAGCTATATACTCTGCTCAGATTCAGCCTAATGTGACGAAATTAAATAAATGCCACTTCAGAATGCAGATTAATAATGCTTCAAAACATGTAAACAGTGAAAGCCACCCAAGAGTTTCTCAAGATAAGATACTGTAAGATAAAATAAGATAAGATATGTCTTTATTAATTCCTGAAAAATTCCAAAAAAGGCAAAAGAAATTCAATATTAATTATTATCAAGTCAGTCACCCGCTCTACATCCAATAGAAGATGCTTTTTACAGGAACTGGGTAAGTCGTGTCTTCAGGCAGAAAGACCCACAAGCTAGCAGCAGATAAAGCCAGTTGCAGTAAAGGCCAGGCAAAGCATCTTAGGAGGGTAAACTTAGCATGTGGTTATATCCATTAGTTTCAGACTTTAGGCAGTCATTGAGTGCAAAGGAATTTCATGAAAGTATTAAAGACAATTGTTATGTTTGTAGTTATGTTAATTTGGTAAATTATTGTATATACACCATATTGCCAAAAAAAATTGCATAACTTCACATGCATATTAACTTGGGTAACATGCAATTCCTAATTCATAGGGTTTATTATAATGTTGGCCCACCCTTTATAGCTATAACAGTTCAGTTTGAAGGCTGTTATAGCTGCAAAGGATAGGCGAACATCATATAAAACTCTACAGATTAGAAAGTGAATGTAACTCAAATTCACATGTATGTTAAGGTAGGTGAACAAGTACTTTTGGCAATGTACTGTATATGAAATGGCTGTAATTCCTAAATGGTTAATGCCACACTTGTGTCAAACAACTTCCATTAAAGCTAAAGTCTTGACTTCCCTTACATCTTTCATTTTAAATCCAGTCTGGTGGTGGTGTACAAAAGCCAAATGCCAACATACTTATCCTGGTTCCAGAATGTATGCACTTGACTAAGTCAGAGATGTTCTCTTTAAATAAGATACAGTAATTGTACTGTCTGACTTTTTGTCAGACTGTTTGTGTTTTGGGTGTTTTTGGTGCTGTCTACATCTTTCTGTACATCTGTTGGAAATGTGCCTTGCAGTGCTTTACTGTCAAGTCTTATAACAGCTCAACAGTCAGATTAGATTCTGTTTCACTTGCGAGTTACTTTAGATAAAAGCATCTGCCAAGTGAATAAATCCTAGATGCCCACTTGTTCAAATGCTTTCTGCATCTTGTTTGACATGTTTTCTGCTCTCTACTTGCTGCACAGTTCCCCGCTGTCTGTGCTCTCATCAACTCTTCAACCATGTCTTCCTATTTACCACTCCAAGAATCAGACCTAATCTCAATTACTCTCTGCTGTTTACACAGGTCCCTTATTACTTTTCACAGAAACCAGGCAGACCATGAAACTCTTTATGTAAATAGCCATAACCTTACTTATGGGAATTAAAATAAACACTTTTTTTTTCAAATTCTCTCAAATATGATCAAACCTATACAGGAATAAAAACCTTTCTTCTCACAATTAATTTTAAGTAAGAGATGTCTCAAAGCAAAAGCTATATTATGGAGCCCCTAATGGCACATGAGAGGGGGGAAATGTCCAGGAAAAAGAAAAATTATGTTTAAAGAAAAAAAAAATTGGGTATAGGATACAAAAAAAAACTGGAGAAGAAAAATAAAAATTGGGACATAGGAAGAAAAAACTCAAGTCCATGTGACTTATACTTCCATGTCAGTCTTCCAGTGACAGGTGGAAAGGGCAAGTACGTCAGTGAATTTTAGCCATTGTTGTGTTGAAGTACCATATGGATTGGCTGGTAGAGTACTGTACTATTTGTGCTTATAACTTGTGATAAAAGGTATTGTAGCATACCTTGTCTAGTTTTATGAGAAATATGGTTTACTGTGGTATTCCTCTCATCACCCCAGAAATGTTTCTAGGTTTCTAAGTAAACAGTGCTTACTGTACGTATTCAGCACAACAAGTATATACATTTGGATATATACACATCCATTTTTTTGGACGATAACATCTCACTGTTTTAAGACCTCACAATACTCTAAATATACTTAAGTAAAAGTAAAAATGTTTTTATTACTAGAGTTATTTGCTGTATATAATGTTGGTTTAAAAATATACATATTGGTGTATAATATACACATGGTCTGACCATGTGTCCATATATATATATATATATATATATATATATATATATATATAGAGAGAGAGAGAGAGAGAGAGAGAGAGTTTTCATTTTCACCTTCATGTTCATTATTTTATGTTCAATTACATTTATTGTGATGTTCAGCTAAGCACAAATTATAATTAATAAATAGAATGCTTTTAGACATTTAGTGTGTTGTTGCTTCTGAGTGTTGAGTCAGATTCTACCTTTTGACTTTTTGCTCTAACTAGACTGTCAAAATTTCTCTGACTGTATTGTATAAGGGAGGGAAAAAAAGGACCATTGTTGGGGGGAAAAAAATTCCATTAAAAGTTCCTAGCTGAGAGATTCTTCTAAAAGAAAACCTTCTCGCAAACTTGATTAGAGGAATGTTTAATACCTGTATAACTCGAGTCCAAGACCATTTTGATTCAGATTTAAAGTAAAGTATTTGACCATGACAATGGATTGATTTATGGTCTCAATTTTGATTTGGTCTTTATTTTACTAACAATACAATAAGGATTTATTTCAACTAGACAATTGTCTGCACCCATAACTAGTTTAAAAAGGCCTTGATTAAAAAAAAAAAAAACACTAAGACTGCAAAGAATTAGCATTTTGTTAAGTTCTTAAGGCTCTTGGGGTATTTTTATATGTTGTTGTCATTTCCTTTATATATATATATATATATATATATATATATATATATATATATATATATATATATATATATACGCACATGTAAGAAAATGAAACATAAAAATTTATTATTTTGCATTCTTTTTCTGT
Organism: Clarias gariepinus; assembly: GCF_024256425.1. Lineage (NCBI taxonomy): Eukaryota > Metazoa > Chordata > Actinopteri > Siluriformes > Clariidae > Clarias > Clarias gariepinus. The sequence continues at coordinate 8,528,353 of NC_071125.1, forward strand.
GGATGGCTGCAGCAATAACCGGAATTTAAACTTGCCTTTCCAGATAATAGGTTAACCACATTGCTACTTTAGGCGCACAGTATATAGAGTATATGGTGGAGATTTAATCTCAATTACCATATTTTTTGGTGCTTTTTTTTATTTTGTAATTTTTTTGGCATATTTGCATACTTGTATTTGTTGCCTACTTAAATGATTCAGATTAGCAAACTAATTGTAATATTACAAGTAGATAACCAGAGTACATATAAAATGAAGTTCCTAAATATCATTTTATTAACTAAGGAAAAAAAGCTGTCCAAACCTGCTTGGCCTTATGTAAAATTAAACCCTTGGTGGCAACAATTGCAAACCAACATTTGTGATAACTATTAATGAGTCTTTCACATCACTGCTGAAGATTTTAGCACACTCTTCCATCCAGAATCTTTCTAATTTAGCCCCATTCGAGGGTTTTTGAGCCTGACTGGTCTGTGGAAGGATCTCAATCAAATTTATGGACTTTGACTAGGCCACTCCAAAATCTTGTGCACTTGGTAGTGTGTTTTAAATCATTGTTCTGCTACATAACCCAAGTGCGTTTAAGCATGAGGTCTTGGACTGATGGCTGGACATTCTTCTTCAGGATTTTCTGGTAGAGTGCAGAAATCATGTTTCCTTAACAAATGAAATTTAATTTAGCCTTCTCAAGAAATTTATTTATTCTAGTTCTTATTACAGTTCATTTATGAATTAGTGTTGGAGGTGGGCAAGAAAGAGTACTTTTTCACATAGGGCCAGATAGGTTTGGCCAAGTTTTTCCCTAAATGAAATAATATTTATATGCAAAAATATTCTTTTTTCATGCCACTATATATATATATATATACAGTGGTGTGAAAAACTATTTGCCCCCTTCCTGATTTCTTATTCTTTTGCATGTTTGTCACACTTAAATGTTTCTGATCATCAAACACATTTAACTATTAGTCAAAGATAACACAAGTAAACACAAAATGCAGTTTTTAAATGATGGTTTTTATTATTTAGGGAGAAAAAAAATCCAAACTTACATGGCCCTGTGTGAAAAAGTAATTGCCCCCTGAACCTAATAACTGATTGGGCCACCCTTAGCAGCAATAACTGCAATCAAGTGTTTGCGATAACTTGCAACGAGTCTTTTACAGAGCTCTGGAGGAATTTTGGCCCACTCATCTTTGCAGAATTGTTGTAATTCAGCTTTATTTGAGAGTTTTCTAGCATGAACCGCCTTTTTAAGGTCATGCCACAACATCTCAATAGGATTCAGGTCAGGACTTTGACTAGGCCACTCCAAAGTCTTCATTTTGTTTTTCTTCAGCCATTCAGAGGTGGATTTGCTGGTGTGTTTTGGGTCATTGTCCTGCTGCAGCACCCAAGATCGCTTCAGCTTGAGTTGACGAACAGATGGCCGGACATTCTCCTTCAGGATTTTTTGGTAGACAGTAGAATTCATGGTTCCATCTATCACAGCAAGCCATCCAGGTCCTGAAGCAGCAAAAAACCCCAGACCATCACACTACCACCCCCATATTTTACTGTTGGTATGGTGTTCTTTTTCTGAAATGCTGTGTTACTTTTACGCCAGATGTAACGGGACACGCACCTTCCAAAAAGTTAAACTTTCGTCTCGTCGGTCCACAAGGTATTTTCCCAAAAGTCTTGGCAATCACTGAGATGTTTTTTAGCAAAATTGAGACGAGCCTTGATGTTCTTTTTGCTTAAGTGGTTTGCGCCTTGGAAATCTGCCATGCAGGCCGTTTTTGCCCAGTCTCTTTCTTTTGGTGGAGTCGTGAACACTGACCTTAATTGAGGCAAGTGAGGCCTGCAGTTCTTTAGTTGTTGTCCTGGGGTCTTTTGTGGCCTCTCGGATGAGTTGTCTCTGCGCTCTTGGGGTAATTTTGGTCGGCCGGCCACTCCTGGGAAGGTTCACCACTGTTCCATGTTTTTGCCATTTGTGGATGATGGCTTTCACTGTGGTTCGCTGGAGTCCCAAGGCTTTGGAAATGGCTTTATAACCTTTACCAGACTGATAGATCTCAATTACTTTTGTTCATTTAAAAACTGCATTTTGTGTTCAATTATGTTATCTTTGACTAATAGTTAACGGTTTTTGATGAGCAGAAACATTTAAGTGTGACAAACATGCAAAAGAATATATATATATATATATATATATATATATATATATATACACAGTGGTGTGAAAAACTATTTGCCCCCTTCCTAATTTCTTATTCTTTTGCATGTTTGTCACACTTAAATGTTTCTGCTCATCAAAAACCGTTAACTATTAGTCAAAGATAACATAATTGAACACAAAATGCAGTTTTTAAATGAAGATTATGTTATTAAGGGAGAAAAAAAAACTCAAAATCTACATGGCCCTGTGTGAAAAAGTAATTGCCCCCCCTTGTTAAAAAATAACTTAACTGTGGTTTATCACAGTTAAAAGTTCAATTTCTGTAGTCACCCCCAGGCCTGATTACTGCCACACCTGTTTCAATCAAAAAATCACTTAAATAGGAGCTACCTGACACAGAGAAGTAGACCAAAAGCACCTCAAAAGCTAGACATTATGCCAAGATCCAAAGAAATTCAGAAAAAAATTAGAACAAAAGTTATTGAGATCTATCAGTCTGGTAAAGGTTATAAAGCCATTTCTAAAGCTTTGGGACTCCAGCGAACCACAGTGAGAGCCATCATCCACGAATGGCAAAAACATGGAACAGTGGTGAACCTTCCCAGGAGTGGCCAGCCGACCAAAATTACCCCAAGAGCGCAGAGACAACTCATCCGAGAGGCCACAAAAGACCCCAGGACAACAACTAAAGAACTGCAGGCCTCACTTGCCTCAATTAAGGTCAGTGTTCACGACTCCACCAAAAGAAAGAGACTGGGCAAAAACGGCCTGCATGGCAGATTTCCAAGGCGCAAACTACTTAAGCAAAAAGAACATCAAGGCTCGTCTCAATTTTGCTAAAAAAACATCTCAATGATTGCCAAGACTTTTGGGAAAATACCTTGTGGACCGACGAGACAAAAGTTGAACTTTTTGGAAGGTGCGTGTCCCGTTACATCTGGCGTAAAAGTAACACAGCATTTCAGAAAAAGAACACCATACCAACAGTAAAATATGGGGGTGGTAGTGTGATGGTCTGGGGTTTTTTGCTGCTTCAGGACCTGGATGGCTTGCTGTGATAGATGGAACCATGAATTCTACTGTCTACCAAAAAATCCTGAAGGAGAATGTCCGGCCATCTGTTCGTCAACTCAAGCTGAAGCGATCTTGGGTGCTGCAGCAGGACAATGACCCAAAACACACCAGCAAATCCACCTCTGAATGGCTAAAGAAAAACAAAATGAAGACTTTGGAGTGGCCTAGTCAAAGTCCTGACCTGAATCCTATTGAGATGTTGTGGCATGACCTTAAAAAGGCGGTTCATGCTAGAAAACTCTCAAATAAAGCTGAATTACAACAATTCTGCAAAGATGAGTGGGCCAAAATTCCTCCAGAGCTCTGTAAAAGACTCGTTGCAAGTTATCGCAAACACTTGATTGCAGTTATTGCTGCTAAGGGTGGCCCAATCAGTTATTAGGTTCAGGGGGCAATTACTTTTTCACACAGGGCCATGTAAGTTTGGATTTTTTTTCTCCCTAAATAATAAAAACCATCATTTAAAAACTGCATTTTGTGTTTACTTGTGTTATCTTTGACTAATAGTTAAATGTGTTTGATGATCAGAAACATTTAAGTGTGACAAACATGCAAAAGAATAAGAAATCAGGAAGGGGACAAATAGTTTTTCACACCACTGTATATATATATATATATATATATATATATATATATATACACTGTATAAACAACCTGTTTTGTGGTTTTGTGTGGGGGGGCTGTGTTCTTTTTACACTTATTGCTGCTATAAACAATATTAATAAAATATCGCATCTTTTATTTACATTGTTCTAAGTTTGAGTATGCTGGCACTGAGATGACAACATTTGATAATGGAGAATGTCTGTGTGCACAACATGGTACTAAATTTAGCTCAAGTTAATTATGACTGAACTTTGATGAAAGGAGAGTGCATTTGAGTGTGTTGATTGCCATCTCATTAAAATTGCCACAATCGTAATGCAATATGTTCCATATTGCAGTTCCTGAAATGTTGTTTTGCACTGTGTGGCACCCAAACCCTGACAGACAGCTCTGCGTAGGCTGGAGCCCTGCAGCAATATTTGTGTGGTGTTTATTCCCTGTTCTTATTGAGTTGAAGAGCTACATTATGACTGGCTTGGTCTATTCACTTTGTATTAATTGACAATAATAGCTGTTAATGCAGTGTTACTGATTGTACTTAATAGCTTTATGGAATATTAGTCACACCTTAATATATAGTATTTTATAAAGGTGTGTGGCTATCTTCAGGTATTGCTTGTTAGTAACTCATTTTTGCAACGGTCTTAACATTAACATATGCAGAAGCATTGATCACACAGGAAGGCTAATTAATCACTGTGCTTTTGTGCATGCTTAGAAAGGCTGTACGATTCCTTTTTTGTTACATTTTTATTTAATGCGTGCCCAGCTTTAATCTTAGCAGAAAAAAAGGTCTAGAAATAGCAGTGCAATTGTAAGAGTGACACCTCATTTAGGCTAATTGGGCATTCAAAGAGAAAGAGGGGGGGGGGTATCATAATTTATTTAAATGCAGTTGGTATACAGAAATAATAATAATAATAATAATAATTATTATTATTATTATTATTACCAGAGCACTTTAAATAAAAATATTGTAGCGTTTTTCACCGCTAAGCAGGTACTTGAAGAGACGAGTGAGCTTCTTTGCTGCCCAATGCAAATGGCTGAGTAATTTATTTCTTTGCTGCACGTAAACACAGAACCACCACATCCAACCTCCATAAAACACACATCTAACACACACACACACACCCCTGGCCGAAGCCACTAATCCAAACACATTTTCCCAACAGGGTGAACACAAAACAATCCCTCCCGCACAGCATGTTGTTAGCTAATGCCCCCACCCGAGCTGTGACCGTCCCCGGTCAACATGGCGAACTCAGTCTAGAAGGCGTGCCGGTGGTTGGCGCTGGCGTTGTGAACGCCGGAGTCTTTTTGTGGAGTAGGGAGGGGTGCAGCCGTCCTCCTGAGATGGGCCGGCCTCCACAGAGTTTGAGGGTTCGCTGGCGTTGAGCTGATAGGGAGCGAGACGGTCCCGGGGGAGCACGACCACTCGCGACCGCCCCGTCAACCGCACCCGGTAGACTACATCAGAGAGCTGGGCAGGGACCGTGCAGGGCCCCACCCAGTGAGACAAAGGCTTAGGCGAAAGCCCCCTTTTCCTTCCAGGGGAATACACCCAAACCTGCTCCCCAGTAGCAAAGTCTCGTCCCCGGCTGTGGGTGTCATACACGCGGCGCTGCTTAACACCAGCGTCCGCCAAGTGTCTACGCGCCAACTTGTGGACACGGAACAGTTTGTCTTTTAGCGAACAAAACTAATCCAACCCCGGCTTCGTGGGTAAATCCACTTGTTGAGGGGGTCCGAACACAAGGTCCACGGGCGTGCGCAATTCGCGACCGAACATTAACGCCGCTGGCGTCAGCTGTAAGGACTCCTGCACTGCTGTGCGATAGGCCCAAAGCACGAGGGGCAAATGTTCGTCCCAATCCTTCTGCCGGGCTCTGGTAAGCACGGCGAGCTGGGTGGTGAGTGTTCGGTTGAAACGCTCCACGAGGCTGTCACTTTGCGGATGGAGGGGCGTGGTGCGGGTCTTTTTCACCCCGAGGCGCTCGCACACCGCCGCAAACACCTCCGCCTCGAAGTTACACCCCTGATCGCTGTGCAACTGCTCCGGGGCGCCAAAACGGCTAAACACCTCATCCACTCGAGCCGTGGTGGAAGCGCTCTGGTCAGGAACAGCAAACACCTCCGGCCACTTGGTGAAGTAGTCCATGGCCACCAGCACATACCAGTTCCCACGATCGGAAATGGGAAACGGCCCGAGAATGTCCACGCCCATACGCTCCATAGGTGCCCCCACCCGAAAGCCTCCAGGGTTGCTCGCGAGCGCTTCTTTGCCGTGCAGACGTCGCATCTGTGCACAAAGAGTTCATTATCAGTGTGACAGCCCGGCCAGTAGAAACGAGCGCGCAGCCGCCGCAAAGTTTTCGTTACCCCGAAGTGTCCCGCGCCCGCGTGCCCATGGATCATTCCTAACACACGTGCCCGCGCTAACTGCCCCTCAGGGTCTTTAAAACTAAGCAGCCACACTAGCGAAGCGTGATCGGTCCGCAGCAAGAAAGACTGCCTATATAAATACGGCCTAAAATGTTTAAGAGCTGCGATGACCGCTAGCAGCTCGTGCCGCCTGACGCAGTAGTTCCTCTTCGGTCCAGACAACGCGCGGCTGAAGTAGGCGATTTTGCCCTCGGAAACCTGAGACAGGACGGCCCCCACCCCTACATTGCTTGCGTCCGTGTCGAAGATAAACGAAGGTTTTGTGTCGAAGGTTAGCTAGCGCGACCTCAAATTCCTTGCCGTGCACCAGTAAATCGTCTAAGTAGACACACCGGTTGCGAGGAATATCTGCCAATACTTTCTCCATCAAGCGTTCGAACGTAGCTGGAGCGTTACATGGGCCAAATGGCATGCGCCGAAATTGCCATAGCCCTTGCCCGATCAAGAACGCCGTTTTAGGATGTGCTTCCGGGGCGAGCTCTACTTGCCAATACCCGCTACGCAAATCCAACGAGCTAAACCAGGCCGAGCCCGCAACGTGTTCCAGCGCATCATCTATTCGCGGTAACGGATAAGAATCTTTGCGCGTTACCTCGTTTAACCGCCTGTAATCCACACAAAACCGGCACGATTCGTCCTTCTTACGGCGAAGACCATGGTCCAGACGCTGGCTCTATGACGCCCGAGTCGGCCATCTCACGCAGCTTCTGCTCGGCGATAGCCCGTTCAGCTAATAGGAGGCGTCTCGGATGTAGCCGCACAGGAGCTGCATTACCCGTATCTATCGTGTGCTGCACCAAGTTGGTATGAGTGCACTCACGCTCATCTATCGCGAAAATATCCGCAAACTCGTGCAAAAGGGACTTCACGGCGTCGGTCTGTGTCGGACTTAGCCCCACACTGCTACGCTGTATCAGCTCGGCCATTATCCTCGCTCGGTCGGCTACCGGATGTTTACATGGTGCGTTTACCGGAAGTTCTGCCCCCCTGGTGCGTGCTACTAACACGTCCGGCTGCGCTTTGGGCACTAGCAACCTGGCTACCCCGAAGTTACCACGCAGAGTCCCGTCCGCGAGATTCCTGGTGGGCGTGCTCAAATTCCGGGTAGCCCTGGCGCGAGAGATCTTAGGTCCATAGCAAACGCCCCCAGTGGCTCGGAGGCGCGCCACTCGCGGGTCGCTAGCTCTTCGCACGTGGCCTCCTTACCGTCACCGGTGCCGAACCGGAAGTGGAGCAACTCCCGCAGCTTCGCCCAGTCCTTCCGCTCATCAGCCCAGAGGTCCTCCAACGCCCGGAGCGCGTCGCCTTCCAGCGAGAGGGGCACCCGGACGGCGGTTTCCGCCGGGGACCAACCCGCGTAGTCGGCGGCTAGCTCCACTTGGGCGAGGAACGCGTGGGGCTCGACGGCACCATTGTAGGCAGGCAGGCGCAGCTGCATATATTTTTTTGTCATTAACCCATGCTGAGTTGTCGGCACGTAACTGTGCCGCTTGGGTTTTAAGGGGTTTTTATATGTATGTGTGTGTATATATTTTTTTATCATATATGTGTGCTTATAAAGAATAAAGAAGAGCCAGAAAAACAACACCTTCACAATCTCCACAAATGGTAAGGAGATTGAAAAACTCAGTAAGAAAAAAAGGATCTCCAGAATTTTTTCAGAAAGTTTCAGAAATGTAGAACTTACAAAAGTTGCATATTATTATTATTATTTGGTCATAGAAACAACCAAAAGCAACCCTAGAAACACAAGATTGTGTGTATTTGTGCTATTTCTTTGCCTTTGTGACCTAGTTTAAAAATTTTCGCTCAGTTGTGTTCGGAGAAGTTTGTTACAATAAACTAAAATTCAGTTAATTATATTACCTATTTTATGTTCAAAGATATATATATATATATATATTATCACTTTATACTGCACCCTAATCCTGAACCCTATATATGTTTATTTAAAAACAGCAAAACAGTTAATGGCTAAAATGCTCTAGGCTATATGGGCTACCTGCTTTTTCTTAACGGAGGCCATTGTTGGGAGTACACTCGAGATAGAACATAGGACATAAGTTAGAGAATATTGACAAATAAAATGTGCCTAAAACAATCTGATCTTTTATGTCCTTATTGGGAGCATCCATAAAAAACTCAGTGCTCACTGCTGCTATGTACTGTACAAAACTCTGACGATACAGACCACACAGACAGCGACAACTGTTTTGGACGGCATCCATCGGACCTCTACAAAGCACAACCGGTGATGACGTTTTGTCGGGGCTTCTAATTGGCCCCCTGTTGATTAGGGATGCTCCTACAGTAACAGCACTTAACAGAGCGTTTTGCATTTTCATGTGGGCAAAGATATTTTTAAAATGTAGATTGTGTGGACAGAATTGTTATTAAAAAATTAAGTAGCAAAATCTTAATTTTAAAAAATACCCAGCTACATGTGGACATGGCCTTAGTTTGTAAGTATGAATTATAGCTACTTTGACTAGAGCTACTACTGATTTCACTTATGATAATGAGTCCCACAGCGGACATGTGACAGCTCTATCTCTCTGCTGAATGAGCTGAATGCATTCTTTGCCCGTTTTGACACTCACAACAGCACCATGACACAGAAACACCCACCTCAGCCCGGCGACCAGGTGATGACGCTCTCCCCAGACAGCGTGAAAAGATCCTTCCGCAGGATTACCGCACGCAAGGCCCCGGGTCCTGGTAACATTCCTGGCCGGAGTATTGAGAGACTCACGGATGTCTTTACGGACATTTTTAACATCTTTCTGAGGCAGGCTGTTATACCCACATGCTTTAAAACCACCTCCATAATCCCAGTACCTAAGAAAACATCTCCCTCCTGTTTCAATGACTTCCGCCCAGTTGCACTTACTTTTATCATTATGAAGTGATTTGAACGGCTAGTCATGCAGCAGATCAAGACTGCCCTCTGCCCCTTCCTGGACCCCTTCCAGTTTGCTTATCGGTCCAATCGCTCAACCGATGATGCCATTGCTACGGCCCTCCACTCAGCGCTCACCCACTTGGAAAACAAAGACTCTTATGTTAGAATGCTCTTCATCAACTTCAGCTCAGCGTTCAACATAATCATCCCACAACAGCTCACTCATAAACTGATTCAGCTGGGGATCAGCACCCCACTGTGCAACTGACTGCTGGACTTCCTGACTGGCAGACCTCAGGCAGTACGGGTCGGCAATAACACTTCCAGCACCATCATGCTGAGCACTGGGGCTCCCCAAGGATGTGTGCTGAGCCCCCTCCTCTTCACGCTGTTGACCCATGATTGCATACCATCACACAACTCCAACCTCTTTATCAAGTTTGCGGACGACACAATTGTGGTGGGTCTCATTAGCAACAATGATGAGACTAACTACAGGAGTGAGGTGAGCCAGGTGGTGCACAGACAACAATCTCTCCCTGAACCTGGAAAAGACAAAGGAGATTGTGGTCGATTACAGGAAAACATACACCCAACACTCTCCGCTGTCCATCAACAGTGCGATCGTGGAGAGGGTAAGGAGCACCAAGTTCCTGGGTGTGCACATTACGGAAGATCTCTCCTGGTCCACCAACACTACAGCACTAGCCAAGAAAGCGAAACAGCGTCTCTACTTTCTCTGAAAGCTGAGAAGAACCGGAGCCCCATCATGTGCACCTTTTACGGAGGCACCATTGAGAGCATCCTGACCAGCTGCATCACTATGTGGTTTGGCGCCTCCAGCGCATAGTGAGAGCAGCTGAGAAGATCGTTGGTGTCTCTCTCCCCTCCCTCCTGGACATTTACAACACCCGCCTCACACGAAAAGCTCTCAACATCGCTCGTGACCCTACCCACCCGACTCAGAGCATCTTTAGTCTGCTACCATCAGGAAGGAGACTGAGGAGTCTCCAAGCCAGGACAAGCAGACTGAAGGACAACTTCATCCATCAGGCGATCAGGAAGCTCAACTCCCTTACAGCTCTGCCTCCCCTGTGCTCTTCGGCCTCTCCCACCATCATATTCTGACTCCTTCATTTTACACACCACACTCATACAGACACACTCATACAGACACACACACACTCAGACACAAAACACTCACACAAACTCACACATACAGTACACACACTCACACATACACTCAATCACACTCTTGCACCTGTCACTTTGTGCTCCATGCACTATTGGTACTTTCACTACCTTAACCCAGGAAATACCATAAAAAAAATAGAAAAATGTACATACCTTGTTCATACTGTATTTGTTTATTGGTTTATATTGCTCATTATAATGTCACTTGTCACTTTGATTAACTAAAATAAGCACACTTGCACTATTCCTATTGCACTGTTCGGTTTCTCTCTATATCTGCCTTCTGTGTTGTTAACTGTCCCTTTTTGCAGAACAGTAACTAAATTACCTCACCTCTGTTGTTTTTATAAGTTTTTTTTTATTATTAATATTTTTATTATTATTATTTTTCCCCTTAGTGTTACTTGTATCGAGGATGAGAGAAACGTAATTTTGATTCTCTATATGTATGCACTGTACATGTAGTAGAATTGACAATAAAGTTGACTTTGACTTGAAATGATAATGGCATACAGCTAATGAAAACACAAAATTTAGTATCTTAAAAAATTTGAATATTGTGAAAAAGTCTAATACTGGAGACTCATAGTGTTACATTCTAATCAGCTAATTAACCTTAAACACCTGCAAAGGTTTCCTGAGCCTTTAAATGGTGTCTCAGACTGGTTCAGTAAGATAGCTGTTCATAGAGTGCTGTATCCAAGTACATGGAAAGTTTAATGAAAGGAAAAAATGTGTCAGAAAAAGGTGCTCCAGACAGTAGTAGACTGTAGTCCCCCCAAATGTAATTGTTCCACTGGACATAAAGCCAGCAGTCAGACGGCACAATAACTTTTGCCTAATTTCCCTGTGCTGAGAGGCTTGTTCTACCTCACATCAAGGCCAAAATCCACACTGACCTGGAGAGCCACAGGTTTGTCTACTGTAGAAACAGATTGACAGTGATGCAATCTTCATTAAACTTCACACAAAACTTCCCCATCTAAAGGATCCCAAAACATATGTTTAAATGTTATTTGTTAACTTTAGTTCTGTAATATAATAGTCCCTCATGAACTGGAAAAGAAGCTCATCCATGCTCATCGTTTTTGCACTAATATCAGACCACAAAATGTCAGGGTTGGCAACTGGCCATCACCCCCTCTCACCCTGAATACAGGAGGGCCACGGACCAGGCCCTTTCATCCTATTCATATAAAATTTTACACTTATTGGCTTCTGAACTCTATACTGTAGTCCTGAACACAACTAAAGCAAATGAGATTGTTGTAAACTACAGAAGAACCAGAAAAACAACACCTTCACCCTCCCCACAAATGGTAAGAAGATGGAAAAAGTCAATGACATAAGAAAAAAGGATCTAACTTGGACCATAAACACCTCTTACTTAAAGAAGAAAGCTCAGCAGAGGGTTTTCATCTGGAGAAGCCTAAAAATAAGCCAAACTTTACTCTTAGCTCTTTCTATTTCTACAGGAGCACATTCTGCCACTGTGTCAAAGTGTGTTTCATCTGCAAAGAACTGAAGACCCTGGCCCAGATGAAGGATTGTAGGGAATCGTTCCTGTTAAAGATTTTCCCAATCTAAACATAGTTTATGGTAACTGCTTACACAAGAGGGCAAGCAACATTATTAATGACCCAACCCATGTAGGTTACAGACTGTTTGTTTCTTTCACATCGGGCAAAGATAAAGGACAATCAGGACACATACTAATAAACCGAGGAACAGTTCTTGCCCAGAGTTGTAGTAATAATAATAATAAATAAAAAATAAAGGGTTCCTCCAGTAGCCCAGTGTTCCAGTTACATTGCTTTGCTGAACTCTAAAATAAAATAGTTTTCTATACAAGTGAATAAATATATATTTGATTTAAGTTGCTGTTTCATATAGGACACACAAAATGTTAATGACCTCAAAAAAAGCTAATTGGAGTCGGGTGTTGGCATAGCTGGAGTCTTGTTTTAAAAAATAAGTTTGGAAGTGTGGACTAGAGCTAATTTGACTGATAAAAAAAAAAACACTCAAAGACTACAGTTAGGCAAATGGAGAGACTTTAAAACTGTGGCTACTGTACCAAAAGACGGGCACTTGGTCAAAACGATCTGAAGAGCAGAACAAAGACTCATCAATGAGGTAAAGAAATAACCCTGAGGACAGCCAAAGATTTGAAGGCATCATTAAAACTGGCTATCATGACTATGAGCATTTCACTTGCCTTGACTTAAACCTTGTATATGTATATTGTATTATTGTGCTTGGATATATCCAAACACAATAATGTCCTACACAGTAGCCCCATATATATATGAACATTCAATGCACGAGCAACAGATCTGGTTGACATTCCTGCTGTCAGCATGCCAATTGCACGCTCCCTCAATGCTTTGGCATCTGTGGCATTTTGCTGTTAGACAAAACTGCACATTCCAGGGTGGCATTTTATTGTGGGCAGTATAAGGTACACCTGTGCACTACTCATGATGTCAGATCAGCATCTTGATGTGGCACACCTGTGAGGTGGGATGGATTATCTCAGCAAAGCAGAAGTGCTCACTATCACACATTTAGACTGATTTGTAAACAATGTTTGAGAGAAATGGTAATATTGTGTATCTGGAATGAATTTTAGATCTTTAAGTCCATCTCATGAAAAATCGGAGCAGAAACAAAGGTGTTGTGTTTATATTTTTGTTGACTGTATATTCTGCCAAATGCCTAAATGTGATTGGCAAAATATATTTGTATAATTGATATTTTATTTATATAGATACTGAACTGAATACCTAAACAACCACAAACATAACTACTTTAGAACTTTTTGAGAATCACACAATATTTATAGTTATATAATGGGAATGACGTGTTTAAAACCAGTGAGCGCACGTCAGACACGTTCTCACTTACCTGGGCTGGTGAGCACACAGCACACCATTCTGCTGTCATTGGTGGCCAATATAAGAGCCAAGGGTCCCCACTGAAATATCCCTTTATAAAAGTAATGAGACCCAGCAATGTAAATGATGCCTCAAGCATAGTATACTTTTTTTTGGAATTTTTGCTAATGACCTCCAGTTAGCCTGTCACACGCTGCCTAGATTACACTCACTAAAGCATGAGATCATATTCAAGGAACTGGTGTTAAATTATAATACATTGTAAAATAGTTCTATTTAGGAACGTCTATTTACCAACTAATGACCATGGAGGCCAGTAGTGACAATGGCATTTATTCCAATTTTTTAAGACCGTGGTAGGACCTTTTATATATGGTAGGATTTCATATATATATGAAAAAGAACCGTCCCTTTTTCAGGACTGTGTATTTCAACAATAATGTTGTAAAAATCTAAATAACTTTACAGATCTTTATTGTAAAGGGTTTAAACAATGTTTTCCATGCATGTTCAATTAACCATAATCAATTAATTAACATGCACCTGTGCAATGGTCATTAAGACCTTAAAAGCTTACAGAAAGTAGGCATTTAAGGTCGCAGTTCTAAAAACGCAGGACACTAAAGAGACTTGTCTACCGACTGTGAAAAACACCCAAAGAAAGATGCCCAGGGTCCCTGCTCATCTGCGTGAATGTGCATTAGGCATGCTGCAGGGAGGCATGAGGACTGCTGATATACAGACAGATATTCTGGGAACCTGGTCCAAAGACATCCAGACTAGGCTGTCCGGTCTTCAAAATTGGCCATAGTGTGAGAATAAGCATCCAGTGATGAACTGGCACCCTGCCCAGGTGTACCCTGCCTTGTGCCCTAAGTCACCTGGGATAGGTTTCCTGTGAGGTCACTTATAGGTACCCACAGTACCACTATGTACTATGTTTAGATTTTTTCTTTGTTGTATAAACTAGTAAATGAAAAGTGCAGTCCAAAGTGCTTATTAAAATCTCTGGAGCATATAGTGATAAAGGGAAGAATATTTAAGAAAAAATTTAGCCTCTTTATTTTTCCAGGACTGAGTCATTTACTGTTCAGTTTCTAACTGATGCAAATCTCTGTTTACATAAACTGTGAAAGCAGGAGCTAAGTTGTGAAGTTTGGTAATCAAGAAAGTATGAAATAAAGAAAAAGAAAGAAAAATGAAAATAAAAAGAACTACATATAAACTACATATTAAACAAAGCTGTAAACACTAGACTTTACACAACAATATTATGAAATTTCTTAATCCTTTTAGTCAGAAATGACTGATCCTTGAAAATTTATGAAGAAATTGTTGCCAAATTTGTGGGGGAGGGGATGCATCTGTCTTTGGAACTGTACACATAATCACTAACAAACACAACTGTTAACTACCATTACATTGTTTGGACCAGCTTGACAGGGAAAGACCTGGACTTAATATTAGACAGTAATAAATAATAGTATAGTAAGTAATAGTACAGTACATTCTTTGAAATGCAAACTGAATTGGGAGAGCTTTTGTGTACTGGTTTTGGTCCTATTTGAATTTAGCAAGAGAAAATAAATTCTAAACATAGCAAAACGTCTGATAATTTTGGGAAAACAAAGACTTAAACTGTTTCATCTTTGATAATTTAAAAAAATTTATATTTTAATATAAAAGAACCAGGTAGAGACTGATAAGCAGCTGGTGTTATCCATTTTTCTGACCTTTAAGCAAAATACAACATGTATTTACCTATTTTATACAAATTACTGTTTTAACTGACTAGTTTTGAAAGAATAAATATTTTTAAGGAATGTTTGCGTGCTTTTATTGTTGGGGAATTGTTTGGGGGTATTTAAAAAAACATTTCCTTGAACTAATTACTTTAATGGCCAAAAAATGGGAGACAACTTAGTTTTAAATAGTCAAAGAGTCGGGCTAATAATAATAATTATTATTATTATTAGTATTGATATAATTGTTTATAGAAAAATAGTTTGTGCTTATGTGATCCATAATTATTTTTTCTCTGTATAAATAAATGTTTTGGGTTTTAAGAACTCTATCAAAATAGCAAAAACAAACTTGGGAGGAGTGGAAGGTGATAAAGCTCAATGGAGATTACTGACTATGATATGGTGACAGTTGCTTTTTTTTGGGGGGGGGGGGGGGGTTAGACTTGTCTGTGTGCAAATGTGTTTGGGATAAAGCCAACTGAGAAATGCAGGAGCGCACAGTCACACCTCTCCATCCACAAATGCTTACATGTGGCACTTTAACTGTTGTCTTGTAATTCATTGATTAAACCTATGAACACAGCTGTTTAAAAGCAGTCCTAAACACAAACACATGGTCTCTTTTTGTCCTTAATTAAAAGACATCAATATGATAATTTGTGTGTGTTTGGGGTTTTAGGGGTTTTAGGTTCCTAGGGGTGCATTCTTAAGTTCAGTCTGTCCGAATCTTTATAAACGCCAAGGTGGGAAAATCATGTTTGAGAAAACGACAACAATTGAACACTTGATTTGTGTCTGTGCTATTTTGTGCTTAAGTCACCCATTTTTTTTCTCAAGTTAAAAAATTCCTTGGTGTTAAAAACTTCATTAAAAGAACAAAGACAAATTTAGAAGGAGTGGAATGTGAGAAAGGTAAGGTGAGGAATCTGAGTAAAGAATGTCTTAACTCCCCCCACTACTGACTTGTAGATGGTGCTGATGGGTTAAATCAATATGGCTTTGATAAGCCATATTGGTTTTGAGTCAGAAGTGAAATTAACGAAAGACTGAGAAGCCCCCCGTAAACTTGACCCTGAACAGCCATGGGCTGACTAACAATAATTGGTTTTTATTTATGTTTTTTGTATACATTTTTAAATGTTTAAATAAAACGTGATTTTCAGAGTATATCATTTGTTGGGTCATCTGTTTACAGCGTTGGCTGATTTTGTGTGGCTAAGACCCATGGGTTCCATTGAAATATTTTTTATTAAGTAGTAGTAGTAGTAAGCCAGGCTTTAGTAACCTTGCATAAATCACAATATAACCCAAGCAGAAGTTAAATTTTGAGCTTTACTTTGCAACAAAATATTATCTATTAGTCTATTAAACAGAACTAGATAAAATACACCATAAGGTAAAATACACAGCCTGCATTTGTATTCCGTATCTGTCATGTACTGGATGGTGGTATTGGGCTGATGTTGCTGCCTCAAGCCAAAAATGGCAGGCAAAGGCACAGAGGGTATTGAAACAAAGAGTCTTTTTATTTAACATAACATAATAAAGAACATGAGCAAAAAAACTTAAACTTGAACACAGGATCTTTAGCGAAACACAGGCTAAGAGCTCAACACAAGGCTAAGAGCTTAACACAAGAAACATAGAGCTGAAGCCAAACAAAGACAAAATGGGACCAGGAACAAGACAGGACCAGGGACAAGACGGGACTAATGACTGAGCGTGTTAGTAGTTAATAGGGTTAGTACTTAAACTGGTTATTGTCTGGATGGATGATAACCTAAACATAAACATAACAAAACTAGAGCCTTCCTAAACAGAGTATGCATAACATAACTCAAACTAAATACAAAACAAAAAGCCCACATGACATAACTGTTAATAATGCTCTACCCAGTTTCCCAGAATGAACTGCTATTTATAGAAGTTCTAATGAGCTACCTCGGTTCAGGTGAGCACTCTCACAGAGGTGTCAAGTAACGAAGTACAAATACTTACTTAAGTAGAAATTTGGGGTATCTATACTTTACTCGAGTAATTATTTTTCAGACGACTTTTTACTTCTACTCCTTACATTTTTACGCAATTATCTGTACTTTCCACTCCTTACATTTTAAAAATAGCCTTGTTACTCCTATTTTATTTTAGCTTGTCATAAAAAAAAAAACAAAAAAAAAAACATCCGGATAAATCACGCCATCCGGATGGAGCCAATTTGATTGTGGTTGGGTGAGAAGTATAAACATACCATTCCGCCACCCTATTGGTTGGTACGCGATCCATAGCACCTGCACATGACATCACGTCACATACTCTGGCAAGGACGTATGAATAAAATAGCATTTTCAGTTGATACAGTTGTTATAAGTAGACGAAGATGTCCGTGATAGAGACTCAAGATTCGAGCGAAATGTCACAACCAAGCACCAGCGAGGAAGGTAACAGCACCAGGAAGGTAACATGAGTGATATATATAATTTTTTTTTTTTTTGATTAATCACTTGGATTAATCATTCATTCTGACAGCACTAATGTTTATTGTAGACAACCATACAAGGGTAATTGTTACTAAGCCTGCCCTGGGTACACTAATTTTCTTGTATGTTGCCCTCACAGATTCCTGCAGCTAAGCTTGGATGTACATTTGCATTCCAATAAAGGTTACTGATGACATGCCTCTGAAGTTTGACTTTTTGCACAATTAAAATACTTATAGGGAACTAGTTATCATATCTTCTTCTCCATAAAACATGTTAATGCTCAGTAGTACACATATATGGTTCTTTAATGTATTTGCATTGTACTAAAATGCATTCTTTTTTGTTTGCCATATACAGTATCCCAAATCACTATGGACGTTAAAAAATACAACAAACACATTTTTTTTTTTTAAGACGTGTTAGTGCACGTGCCGCCATGTTACTTTTACTTTTATACTTTAAGTAGTTTTGAAACCAGTACTTTTACACTTTTACTTGAGTAAAAAGCTTGAGTTCATAATTCAACTTATAAAGGAGTCTTTTTAAACCCTAGTATCTATACTTCTACTCAAGTAATGAATGCACTCTCATCACATGACCGAGGTACCTTCTGGAAAACTGAGTCTACAAACGAAAACTACAACAAACAAACTTATCGGGCACACAGTGCCCTCTAGGGTTGGTCCCTTACGCTATTATTACGCTTATTGTTAAATATAATTAAGAATTAGTCTTTTGTTAATGGTTGTCTCCCCCTAATGGACATCTTGATAATTACGTATTGTAGCAGTTACCATGTGATCAATTAGGAAGTTAGTGTTTACCCTATCCTTATTAAAAGCTGGAAAGAGACATACTGTGTATGTCATTTTAATGAGGGTGAAGTTTATCTCGCTGTCAAAATATACAGAGGACGTATATAGAGGACAGTACACTATTGGTATAGATAAATTACAGATGTTACCGTGTCTTTAGGGATTATTAAGCATGTCTTGAAAAATATTGCAATAACTAGTTTAATTAATCAATTAATTCTTTTAAAATAGCATAAGTATTATCTTATTGGTTGTATATATGTGTATATATATATATATATATATATATATATATATATATATATATATATATATATAAAATGGTCTATATGGTTGTATATTGAGTGATTTAAAAAAATCTGATTAATCTCTGAAACCACGTAGTGCAGCCCAAATTGTCACGAGCCAGTCTGATCACCCTAGTACTTCCAGGCCATGACTCCCTAGTACTTCATGTCGTTTCACGCTCTTCCAGCTAATTACCTGAGCCCACCTGTCACTAATCAAACTTCTCTCCTGCAGCTTTAAAAGGAAGTATCTTACGTGCGTGCCTCCAGTCCTGTCTTGGTGTTCCTTTTTTTAATCTGTATATTCAGTATTTGATCCTGCCTGTTTTTTTGGATTTCGTTTTTGCCTTGCCCTTTGGATTATTGCCTGCTTTCGGATCTTGCCTTTGTGTATGTCTTCGCATGTTTACCGACCTTTGATCTTGAACTGCGCTTCCGGATATAATCGCTCTTGCTGTTAACTTTGATATCGATCCTGCCTGCATTTCAGATCTTGCCTACATTTTATTTCTGTCTCACTTCTGTGTGTTTGTGTATTCCACAGCCCTGACAGTATACATCGGTCATGACGAACCCAGCGGATTTGGACTCAGACAGGTGCTTTCACAACAAGGAGCCATGCTAGGGTTCCACCAGCACAGCATTAAACAGGTCACTTAAACACTCTCCTCCATCTCCTCACAATAAGAACAACTCCTAGCTACATCCTCTCCTACTTCTTCGCCCACAATTTGCCAAGAGCCAAAGCTCCCGCATCCACAGCCATACGACGGCACACCCAGAACCTGCCCCTCCTTTGTCTCTCAGTGTTCTCTGTTTCTGGAGCTTCAAGCATTGTCTTTTCCCATGGAACGCTCTAGAGTGGCATTCATGATCACACTCCTAACCGATCGGGCATGCGAGTGGGAAACTGCTGTTTGGGATGCCAATGATCTATGTTGTTTTACTTTCAAGTTGTTCACTGAAGAGCTGAAAAGGGTGTTCGACTGCTCCAACTCTGGCAGAGACGCCGCCAGGCAACTACTAGAGCTTTGCCAAGATCCTCGCTCTGCTTATAATTATGCAATTGAGTTCCACACACTGGCTGCATCCACGAATTGGGACACCCAGGTGCTTTATAATGCCTTCCTCTATGGCCTTTCTGAGGAGATCAAGGATCACCTGCTCATCCAGGAGTTGCCCAGCGATCTAAATGGTCTTATGGAGCTAAGAGGATGCACGGATATCTCGCAGACCCCGCATTCAACCTCCATCCTCGCCCAGACCCAGGTCCTCAGCCCCACCTCGGCCACCTACCTACCCTCTTTCTTCACCAACTTCTAGGTCTGACCCTGAACCCATGCAAGTAATCGAACCTGCATCTGGAGCACCGGCTCCAGTCTGGTTCCTGTCTCTATTGTGGACAGCCCGGTCACTACCGCCTCTAATGCCCGTTAAAATGCCAGAACCCTCCGGTAAAACTGGGGACACTAGAGGGGTGTGGGCCGTAACCTTTCTCATAACTCATGCTCACTTCTGCCAGCCATCATTGTAAAATATGGCAAACCTCATATGGTTTCTTCTCTAATCGACTCCAGTTCAGACCAGAATCTCATTGCTGCATCAAAGGTGAAGGACCTCAACCTTCCAACAACCCTCCTTGACAATCCACTTGGCGTTCGGGTCATTGATGGTACCCCTCTGCATGCCATTACCCATCGCACAATCCCAGTTACTATATTGATTTCCGATAACCATACGGAGGATCTTCCCTTCCTTGTCATGCACCATGCCCATGCACCCCTCGTCTTTGGACGACCCTGGCTTATTGGTCACAATCTTTGCATTGACTGGATAAAGAATACGATCCAGGAATGGAGCTCTTCATGTCTGGCATCCTGCCTCAAGACAGCCTGTTACCCACCTGCTACAGATTCACCCAACAAGGACTTCCCTGACCTGTCTACCGTCCCTCCTGATTAAACAGATCTCAAACAGGTTTTCAGCAAGTCACGAGCCCTCTGGAGCCTGTAGAGGCTGTATTCACTTTCTTCAAAGGAAAAGGAGGGTATGGACAAATATATTTCATAGTCTCTTGCTGCTGGGATCATTCGCCCGTCTTTATCTCCTCCTGGGGCTGGTTTCTTTTTTGTAGCTAAGAAGGACAAGACACTATGGCCATGCATTGATAGAGAGCTGATAGAGAGAGGGAGAAAGAAAAAGGTTCTTTAAGATCTCTAACGAGGCTTTTTTGCTTTACACGCGCACACACGTGTGTTGTAATAAACAGTACATCCACACTGTACACGCACTCATACAAACACAAAATAAAAGATGTTTTACGTGCACACACGTGGTCAAAGTGTTATAGTAAACAGTACACGCGTGCATGGATGTTGATTATACCAGTAAGAGACGTACACTAAGACCCAGCAGGGAAGATGATTACCCACAATTCCACAGCGCAAGAAAAAACATTGGCTCAGCTGTGATTGTACGTGCATGTTATTCACAAGTTTTGATGCGTGTCTTTTTTGTTACACAGTGTCACGACTCCAGCAGTTTCGTTGATTTCTTTGTCTCTTGTTTTATTTTCAACATCAAAGTACAACGGTTGTTACAGTTTCTTGCATAAATCCACTGTAGTCACGACAAGTCGTTTGCTGTGTTCTGTAACTTCGATTGTGTAACGGTTAATCCCTAGAGGGCGCCAAACGCCTACTAATTATGTTTATGTTTTAGTGGTTTGGACTTCGTTTCCCATGGCGCACCTCGGTCAGGTGACAGGAGCACGCACCTGAGCCGAGGCGACACATTAGGGTCATTAGTATAAATAGCCTGACTTAAGTTCAGAAGGCGTCTAGCTTCTGTTATAGTTATAAGTTTGATGAGTTCTAAGAGATGGTGGTTTAGTTATTGAGCGTGTAAGATTAAAGTTAACAAGTGCTCTAAGAAAAGAGCTTTCTGTTTTGTGTTTTACTTTATTAAAGACAAGTTTGGAACCAACATCTTGCCTCTGCAGTTATGCCACACAAACACCGTCCTAGAGATCATGACAGATAGATAACAGTTACAACAACTCATTTTACTGTATCTTTTAGCTTACAGTTTCACGGTCAAAAGCTTGTGTTCTTCACACCTTTCTGTATCCTTCCGTGTCTTAACAACAACTGAACAACTAACGTGCGTGATAGACATGCAGCTACATACAGTAACTATGGGCTGATGTCACAGAACAACTCATGAAATGATGTCACAATACAAATTACGAGTATGGTATTTAATGCTTAATGCTTAACTAATAGACTGAAGTAAAATAAACACAACAACAAATTACAAGAATGAAATATGGCCCTTACAGTGATCACGTGACGCTCGGCGTCAAAACAAAAAGCACATGTGTGGCGCATGTGTGATACATGATACTCGGTACTCGTAAACCAAGACTAATTTGTTTTCCAAGTCAAAATTTATTAAACATCTTTGCATTTAGCCTAACTTGAACGTTTGTGGGGAAACTGGGCAACCTGTAGAAGATCCACCAAGCACGGGGAGTGCATCCTAGCCTGTATTTTCCTAAAGCAATGCTTCTTTTTTATCATTATTAAATTATTATTATTATTATTATTATAATAAAAAAGAACCCCTGTTCACTATTCCCAAACGTTAATTCCCTTTCACACAAAGCAGCATGAAAACAAACATTAGAGTTTAATTAAGAAAAGCATAAATGGTTCATGGATTAAAAGATTATAGTTATGCCTGCTATCACAAAATGCAGATAACTCAATTGGCAAACTACATTAGACACATGCCACTCTCAGCTCATGGCAGAAATGGCATCAAAGAGTTAATTACCAAGCTAATCACAGAGGTCTCTGCAGGGATTAGAAACCCTGACTACAAATTAATCTCTAAATGAAAAACCTAATACCTACCTAATGAAAAGAAATCACACTGCACTGCGCAATTAAACAACACAGAGCAGCTACCACCTTAAAAAATCCAAACAAACCAGCAAAATTAAATTCTGTTTTTGCATTGTTTTTATGACTCACTCAGTGTTACTAGAGATCCTCTTCATGTTGTGACAAATCTCAGAACATCCCTAGCCACATACTTAATACATATTTAGTACTTTGCGCTTAAAAAGAAGATGAACAAGAAGATGAATCTACTGTTTTGTACTGAGAACTTAATTTTTAGGACAATGAGGAACAAAATAAATAAGTGCACTGGTAAAATGAAAAGCACACTGTCAAAAAGGCTACATATTTAGAAAATTCTGTGTCTCCTACAAAAATCACTATTTAGGAAACTAAAATAGAGAACATAGCACACTTGCACAAATAGGTGATGACATGTTTAATGTTCCTTGAAATAGACATTGCTAAAGTGTGTGTGTGTGTGTGTGTGTGTGTGTGTGTGTGTGTGTGTGTGTGTTTGTGCGTGCGCGCTTGTATGTGATGAATGGTGAATTCATGCTGAAGTGAAGATAGAAACTGCAGAGCTGAGACAGTGTCATATGCCATATTTAAGCAATGTATATACCTAACCAGTATGATCTGTGAATGCCATTGCATTATAATAAAGAAATTCATGAAGAAAGCAATAATACATTTACATGAACACTAATATTTTACCAATAATCAGATTATTAATAGCCCAAATACAATCAAAACAGTCTGACCCAATCCAGCCTAGGTTGGCTTAAAATTTTGATTATCCACTGCCAACTGACAGATAAGACAGAAAGTACATGTTATAAAAATGTTTTACAAAAATGTTATATAATGCATTGCCACTATAGTAATAAAAAAACTGTACCATAAATTGATATATAAAATGTATACTAACATCACCAATTTTTGGAATTGAACTTCAAACTTTTACATACTACAAAAGTACAGTAAAGTGGTACCTCGGATTAACGCAGTTTACGTGTGTTCCGCAGGACAAGCTAAAATTTTTAATAAATTTTGACTTGTGAAACGAGAATTGTCTTGGTTTACGAGCACCTAGTATCATGTTTCACGCATGCGCTTCTTGGTTTGATGCCGAGCGTCACATGATCACAGCTGAGCCAACGGTTTTTCTCTCTCTTGCGCTGCGGAAACGTCTCCCCTGCTGGGTCTTAGTGCTCGTCTTTTACTGGTATAATCAACATCCGTGCACGTGTACTGTTTACTATAACACTGTGACCCCATGTGTGTAAAACATATTTTATTTTGTGTTCGGTAGCGCGTGTGTACAGCGCATATACTGTACAGCACGTGTACTGTTTCTTACACGTGATTGCGCACTAATAAAGCAAAATAAATTCTCAACACAGAGGTAAAAAAATCTATTTTGTTCCTCATCGCGGTGTGTGTGCGTGTGAGCGTAATTTGACATTGTGCCGGTGTATGTGTGTGAAGCCACTTTCACAAACACACACAAGCACAGAAATGAAGGCGAGAGACACACACTCTGCTCCCCGAAGAAACTCAGCTCTGTCGCTAATCTTTTCAGAGGTAGTGTGCTGGTTTATTTGTTTGTTTGTTTTACTTTACAGCGGTGATTTTGCGCTCACACGAGTGTCATTAGCGATGTTTATTGCTAGTTTCAGATAAAACAGTGTAGCGGGACAGAGACGTTGATTTATGACCGCTGTTTATGGAAGTGTAGTCCAGTGCGTGGGATGCATTGTGGGTAATGCAGTCTGGTGTGTGTGTGAACGCGAATGCGAGATGTAAGTTAGGATATTGAGCCTGAGTTTTGTTCTTCAGTAGTTTTTCTAATTTCTGTTAGTTTGCGTTCACACGAGTGTCATGAGCGATGTTTATTGCACATTTTTAAATAAAACAGTGTAGCGGGAGAGAGACGTTGATTTATGACTGCTGTTTACGGAAGTGTAGTCCAGTGCGGGAGATGCTTAGTGGTTAATGCAGGATCCACCCATAGGAAATAATGGAAAATAATGGAAATTTAAATTATTCATTCCACAGCCCCAAAAAATAAATACATAAAAATAATAAATACAAAATATAACGTAAAAATGAAAAAAAATTTACCTGCACTTTACCTTTCAAAGTGTGTGTCTGAGAGGCTAGAGCCGTGGTTCTTTAGTGGGGAATACAGACATGACAGGTAAGGTGCAATGAACGGGAGGGAATTAGTGGAAAATAATAGGAAAGTACCTATTCTAATTCATGCTTTTCTTTATTGACAATAAAGATCAGACACTCAAAACTAAACAATCACATGCAAAGATTATTAATTGGATAGATTATTAATAATGGATTATTAATAATCAATAACATCAGAGAAAAAGTCGAACCATAGTGCAACAATAAGGGTTTAACGTCGGCATGTTAATTGCAGAGGAACAATATTCAAGGCAACATTCGGTATTATATATGTATATATATAATACATACAAATGAACCAGCACCTTACCTCTAAAAAGATTTGCTATAGAGCAGAGTTTCTTCGGAGAGCAGAGTGTGGGAAATTTAATTCTTTGTGTGTGTTTGTAAAGGGAGCTTCACACACACACACACCGCAATGAGGAAAAAAAATCGATTTTTAACCTTTGTATTGAGAATTTCTTTTGCTTTACTCGCGCGCACACACGTGTGTTATAAGAAACAGTACACACGCTTTCAAACACAAAATAAAATATGTTTTACACACACACGGGGTCACAGTGTTATGGTAAACAGTACACTCATGCACAGATGTTGATTATAGTAAGAGACGAGCACTAAGACCCAGCAGGGGAGACGATTCCACAGCGCAAGAGAGAGAAAAACCGTTGGCTCAGTTGTGATCAACGTGATGCTCGGCATCAAAACAAGAAGCGCATGCGTTTTTCAAGTCAAAATTTATTTAAAAAACTTTGCTCGTCTTGCGGAACACTCGTAAACCGCATTACTCATAATCCGAGGTTCCACTGTAAATATTAATAAGTACATTTAAATTTAACTTACATATTAAATTTAAATAATATACTGAGACTACCGTAAATTAAAAATTCTATACTAATGTATACTTTCTGTACATTTGTACAATGATTATTTCGAGCATATTTTTTTTAATATACCAAGAATACATAAAAAAAAAACAAGTTTAAAGAAGTATACGTTGGAAATTAGACCAACCGTTCACTTGAAGTATATTTTCCTATAATATATATTTTGTAAAGTGTACTATAATACGATTATTTTGAAGTATATTTAAAGTTTAATTCCAAAATTTGGTAAAAGCATGATGTTAGTATATATATATATATACACAGTCGTGGCCAAAATGTTTTGAGAATGACACAAATATTAGTTTTCACAAAGTTTGCTGCTAAACTGCTTTTAGATCTTTGTTTTAGTTGTTTCTGTGATGTACTGACATGTGATGTATGCAAAGAGTCAGTATTTGCAGTCTTGGCCCTTCTTTTTCAGGATTTCTGCAATTCGACTGGGCATGCTCTCAGTCAACTTCTGGGCCAAATCCTGAATGATAGCAACCCATTCTTTCATAATCACTTCTTGGAGTTTGTCAGAATTAGTGGGGTTTTTTTTTGTCCTCCCGCCTCTTGAGGATTGACCACAAGGAGAACCAGCTGCAGCCCCTTAATGTGGGTCAGGTGGTGAGGTGTGTGGCAGCGGGGCGTGGTTGAGTAAGAGATGGGTGAAGCTATTAGGTAACATGTTTCACCTCACCTTTCACCTGTGGCTTATTATGAAAATTTATTTCATGTGTTTGCATCTACAAACGTCTTTGGGTCTTCAGTCCTAGCACCCTACTGAACTGCATCTGTGCATGCAGTTGAAAAGTATAATATTAAAAACAAGCAAGAGAAATAATTACTGTTATCACCAGTGTCAGATCTTCCTGACACTTTATCACAATATTAAACAGAAAAATATTAGCTATAACATTTTATCTTATTGTTTCTCTCTTGTTGGAATAAATACATTTCTCCCCACATTAGGTGACATGTTGAGTTCCTGAGAAGTAAATGTTCTTCCATTCCTAAATGGATAACCCTGTGAAAACAAATCTCTCCCACCAGTCTTAACTTTGTTCTTTCACCCCCTGGCTCTTTGGAGGAGGAAAGAGAAATAATTAGCTTGCATTTCACAGATGAGACTAAATTCTTGTAACCAATAATGAAATCGAAGGCAGAGTTACTCTGAAAAGATGAGAAGCCTGGTCTTACCTCAAAGTTGGAGGAAAAAACCTTCTTCTAATAGTTTTCATCATATTGCATACTAACTGGCACATTAACGTTTTTACATACTACAAACGTAACACACACAGAACAACTTTCATATATTTTTACATATTTAGTAACTATTCTATCTATAATAACTATTTCTTTCAGCCAGCATGTTCTAATAAACACAAGCACTTTGAACCCCCCCATCACACACATCGTTATAAAAGGATTACACAAAAAGAGATCATGCTGAGTTCTGCATCGCAGTGATTACATAAATGATTTAATCAGTAATCTCTAGGTATGAGGTAAAGACAGCATGATTTATGTAAGGTACACTTTTCTTTCCCACTTTTAACCTATGCACCATTTCTATCTGAACCTTCACTTGCATTATAAGCCTACAAGTAATGAAATGTGAATAAAATTAAATTTCATCAAGGTGAATTAGAGGTGGTGAAAAGCCAGCAAACAAAGAAAAATTACAAGAACAACAAGTAAAAATGTGTGCACTTCCTGACATAATTTACTGTATGTTTAGGCCCCGTAATTAGGTATTTATGGGATACATTTCTTCTGAATTTTACTGATTAAAAAATTTAAAGATGTGTCTGTCAAAATAAAGCAGAGAATCTGATTTGAGTCAAGATCGCGTTTGTGACACTCATTTTATAGGATACTTACAGGTACACTGTAAACTGGAGTAAACTTGTAACTGAACTTGCTAAGCTCTCTGTAAACATTTAGAGTGCTAAATTTCTGTATGTATTTTTGGAAATTTAGATGTTTGTTTTAACATTTAACATATCTGCAGTGCATAATTTTAAATTTACATACATACAGTCCAAAATGATTGTTTTATTATTATTATTATTTGGCATTTGGGCTCTGTACATCACCACACATAGAAAAAAATTAAACATTTAAGATGTGAGCAAAGTCAAGACTTTCAGCTTTATTTTGAGGGGTTTGACAAAAACATGTGGCAATAACCGTACAGGCTAGTTTTTTACAACCTCACCCCCCTACACTGCCATTTTGGGGGCTTATAAATAGAACAAGTATAAGTACAAACATAGGAATTGCCTTTAATACTTGGACAAAAGTCATTTGCACAGCCTCCACTATTTTTGACATATGATGTGTATGCTTCATGTCAGAGAAAGCCCTGGGTACTGTGACAATATCACCAGCAGCTGTGTACCATCCAGCAGCTTACCATACTGGTGGACATGTGCCAGGCTATGCCTCTGGCACTGCAAGGAACTGCTGGGGCATGGAGCAGTGCTCAAAACAGGAGGTACTTGAGATGGAGATGACTAAGTAACCTGCACCCAGCCTTGTTTTTTGAGCTTAGCCTGATAGCTATAATAGCTCTAAAGAACCACATTGCCTTGTTGGCCCTGTTTGCTCTGAGGGCCATGCACGCTCCAAGAACTTTTACAGTCTTGCTAGCTCTAAAAACATTATTATTCTTTGCCCAGCAAGGTACTTGGGTTTTTTAAACCAATGGTTATCAGAATGTTTCTTGTTAGCTCTTACTAATTTCAACAATTTAGCTCAGGCCTATTGTTTTCCAAATAGTTGTGCTAACAGGACTGCCACCTCTTCCTCTTGGTCTAACCACAGGGGCATCTGATAACTAAGGCAACATTGGAAAGGTCTCATCAACGTTAGAGAATTGTTGGCATATTCAACCCAGTTAAACATTTTACCCGAATCATGCATGACCATCTGTTTAAAAATAGTAACCAGACAACACATTGTCATACCCAATGGTTATGCAGAAAGCTTTCTAAAATTGAGCTGAGAAGCAGTCTACCCTTGTGAGGATGCAAGTTACTGTTTGATTCTGGAAGGCCCATAACAAAGTTGAGAGTGATGTTTATCAGGATCTGTGCAAAACCAGAAGTGGTCTCAAGGCTGGCAGGCAGGAGAGTGGCAAAGTGGCTGTGTTATTTCTGACACAGTTGTCAAAGGCAGCCACAAAATTTAACATATAATTTCTCATAGTAGGGCATTAGACTAGGCTGCTATGCATTTTGAGTATCTTTTCACATGTTGTATTTTTTGCATGCTTAATTGTGTGTGTGTGTTTTTTTTTATACAGTAGAGGCATGTGACAAGCATCCAAACAAAAGTGAGCGACACTGTCACAGCTCATGTTTTTTTTTTTATGCATGTCCACACCGGAGTGAGATAAAACATTACAACTTTTCAGAATGCTGCAAATGCACCATAATCAACAACACTGTTTTCAGCTAAATTGATCAATCTATTGTTCTGGACCCCATAGGTTTTCTTGCCTAACAATCAGATTAAGTTTCTAACACATAGCTCTTTTTTCACCCTTTTACATCTTACAACCCTGATACTGTCTTCACTTTTTCTTTTACAAGAAACAGACCTTTAACCAGTGAACAGAACAAGAGCTATTTTCCTATATTTTCTTATATGCCAGTAGGAGACAACGAAGGTCAATGACTCACAAATTTCAGCCAGAACTTAGAGCCTTAGGGAGTTTTTAACATATAGGCATTTGCCAAGGTAGACTCAAATAATGAATAAAGATAATGTATCATTTCCATGACATCTTAAGGAAATTAGATTTGCTGCTCCCTTTTAACAGTCACACAGTTTCAACATAAAAGACATAAAAGGTCTATCCTTACCTTCTTTTTTAACCTTATTATAGGCCTATTGGCGGCACAGTGGCTTTGTGATTAACATTGTTGTCTTGCATCTCCCCAGTGCTTGGTGAGCTTCCTTCCACAATCCAAAGACATGCAGATTGTTTGTTCCAGAATTGCCTGTAGTGACTACAGACATCCCTAGATTAATGGGCCTACTACCATTAAGTCCATCTGCACAACAAACCACTATACACACATTATTTCTATAGCTAATAGTTGAGCATCACTACTATATATATATATATATATATATATATATATATATATATATATTGTGGCGTTTTTATCGCCCGAAAGGATGGTGGAGAGACGAGTGAGCTTATATTGCTGCCCAATGCAAATGGCTGGGAGTATTTTATTAGGTATCACACATACCCTGGCTGAAGCCACTAAACCAAACACCTTTCCCCAATACGGTGAACACATAACAGTCCCTCCCGCAAAGCATGATGGTTATTACCCGAAACCCCGCCCACGCCACATTGCCCCCACCCGAGCTGTGACCGTCCCCGGTCACCATGGCGAACTCAGTCTAGCAGGCGTGACGGTGGTCGGCGCTGGCGTTGTGAACGCCGGAGTCTTTTTGCGGGGGACGGCGGGGCACAGCCCTCTTCCTGAGGCGGACCAGCCTCCACAGAGCTCGATGTTTTGCTGACGTGGGGCTGGTAGGGAGCGAGCCGGTCCCGGTGGAGCACGACCAATCGCGACCGCCCCGTCAACCGCACCCGGTAGACCACATCAGAGAGCTGTGCGACGACCGTGCAGGGGCCCACCCAGTGCGACATAAGCTTAGGTGAGAGCCCCCTTTTCCTTCCGGGGGAATACACCCAAACCTGCTCCCCAGTAGCAAAGTCGCGCCCCCGGCTGTGAGTATCGTACACGCGGCGCTGCTTAACCCCGGCGTCCGCCAAGTGTCTACGCGCCAATTCGTGGACACGAAACAGTTTGTCTTTCAATGAACAAAAATAATCCAAACCTGGTTTCGTGGGTAAATCCACTTGGGGCGGGGGCCCGAACACCCGCTGTACAATACGCCCAAAGCACGAGAGGCAAATGCTCGTCCCAATCTTTTTGCCGGTTGCTGGTAAGCACGGCGAGTTGGGTGGTGAGTGTTCGGTTGAACCGTTCCACGAGGCCGTCACTTTGTGGATGCAGGGGCGTGGTGCGGGTCTTTTTCACCCCGAGGCGCTCGCACACCGCCGCAAACACCTCCGCCTCGAAGTTACGCCCCTGATCACTGTGCAACTGCTCCGGGACGCCGAATCGGCTGAACACCTCATCCACCAGCACTCGAGCCGTGGTGGAAGCGCTCTGATCCGGAACAGCGAACGCCTCCGGCCACTTGGTGAAATAATCCATGGCCACCAGAACATAGCGATTCCCGCGATCAGAGATGGGAAACGGCCCCAGAATGTCCACGCCCATACGTTCCATGGGCGCCCCCACCCGAAAGTCTTGCAAGGGTGCTCGCGAGCGCTGGGTAGGGCCCTTCTTTGCCGTGCAGACATCGCATCTGTGAACAAAAAGTTCGCTGTCAGTATGACAACCCGGCCAGTAGAACCGAGCACGCAACCGCCGCAGTGTCTTAGTTACCCCAAAGTGTCCCGAACCCGCGTGCCCATGAACCATCCCCAGCACACATGCCCGCAAAGTCCGCGGCACCAGCAGCTGAAAAGATTCGCCAGCGCCACACGGCCGTTCCCACTGGCGGTAGAGTAAACCCCCCCGCAACGCTAGTCGGTGAAACTGCGAGTGGAGAGCTTTTTCTTCGGGTCCCAGGTGGGCAATGGCGGAATAATCCGGTCTCTGGCCCGCGTTAACCCAACCTAATACCCGCTGCGCAGATCCAGCGAGCTAAACCATGCCGAGCCCGCAACGTGTTCCAGCGCATCATCTATTCGCGGTAACGGATAAGAATCTTTGCGCGTCACCTCGTTTAACCGCCGGTAGTCCACACAAAACCGCCACGATTCGTCCTTTTTACGCACAAGTACAACGGGTGAAGACCACGGTCCGGATGCTGGCTCTATGACGCCCGAGTCGGCCATCTCACGCAGCTGCTGCTCGGCTATAGCTCGTTTAGCTAACGGGAGGCGTCTCGGATGTAACCGAACAGGAGCGGCGTTACCCGTATCGATATTGTGCTGCACCAAATCTGTATGCGTGCACTCGCGCTCATCCACTGCGAAAATATCGGCGAACTCGTGCAAAAGGGACTTCACGGCGTCGGTCTGCGTCTGATTTAGCCCTACACTGCTACGCCGCATCAGCTCGGCCATTATTCTCGCTCGGACAGCTACCGGATGTTTACATGGCGCGTCCACCGGAAGTTCCGCCCCCCTGGTGCGTGCTACTAACTCGTCCGGCTGCGCTTTGGGCACTAGCAACCTAGCTAAACCGAAACTACCACGCAGAGTCCCGTCTGCGAGATTCAGTACCGCACCCCACCTAGAGAGCCGGTGTCAGTTGGCAGTTGGGGAAACAAAGATGGCTGTGGGAGGCGGTTTCCCCTCGGCGCCCCCCGAAGCTAGTTTAACGGCTGCTGGGGTACGCTGTCCTCCGGCCGGAGAACGTTGTAGCGGTATCCCTGGCCTCGGCGTTGTCGCGGAAACTCGCAGGCCGGGTCGAGGCCTAGCCGCGACGGGTAGCCCTGTCCCCGGCTAGGTTCACCTACCCAGCGGCCGCGAGCCACCGAAGATCGCTCGGCTCTCTCGCTGCGGTGTTCACCCAAGATGGGCTCGGCGCGCTCAGCCTCGCGCAGCGCCTCGGACAGGGACGCCGGTGCCGCTAACCGGAGGTGCTCGCGAAGCCCGTACGGCCGGATTCCCCGAAGGAACACGCGACGAGCTAGCTCTTCCTGCTGGCCGTGTCCGAAATCCGGGTAGCCCTGGCGCGCGAGAGATCGCAGGTCCATGGCGAACGCCCCTAGTGGCTCAGAGGCGCTCCGCACGCGGGTTGCCAGCTCCTCGCCCGCGGCCTCGTTACGGTCCCCTGCGCCGAAACGGAAACAGAGCGACTGCTGCAGCTTCAACCAGTCGAATTTGGCGGCTAGCTCGACCTGGGTGATGAACGCGTGGGGATCGCCGGCGCCGTTGTAGGCCGGCAGGCGCAGCTGTAGGTCGCTTCGCTGGCGGACGGGGCACGGAGCTGTAGCTTGCTCCGGTGTCGGCGCCGCGTCACTGGAGGAATCCTCCCCAAGGTCCAATGCCGGAACCTGGAACGCTCCGCTCCGGTCGCCGCTCTTTGCCCGCGCTGGCCCCATCAGGGAGGGTCTTCTTCCTCCTCAGCTGCTCTGCTACTCGGCGGCCTATTTGGATCCTCCGGATTTCCTCCGGGGTGCGCTCCAACTCGCGACTCTCCATATCCCACTTCTGACACCAATGTGGCGTTTTTATCGCCCGAAAGGATGGTGGAGAGACGAGTGAGCTTATATTGCTGCCCAATGCAAATGGCTGGGAGTATTTTATTAGGTAGCACAATCTCACACACGAACACATGAGACGGCTCAAAAGAAGAACACCCCTATCACACATACCCTGGCTGAAGCCACTAAACCAAACACCTTTCCCCAACACGGTGAACACATAACAGTCCCTCCCGCAAAGCATGATGGTTATTACCCGAAACCCCGCCCACGCCACATTATATATATATATATATATATATATATATATATATATATATATATATATATCAGGGTTGCGTCACTAAACTTGTGTTATTCGACCTCAGTGCAGCTTTTTACAATATTAATCATAGTATTCTCTTTCACAGATTAGAAAATGTTGTAGGAATTAAGGGAACGGCCCTCTTATGGCTTAGATCCTATTTGACAGATCGTTATCAGTTTGTAGATTTGGATGGTGACCATTCCTCATGTTCTCAAGTTGAGTTTGTTGTTCCACAGGGTTCTGTTTTAGGCCCACAGCTTTTTTCCCTTCACATGCTTCCTCTGGGCAACATAATTCGTAAACATGGTATTAGTTTTCATTGTATGCTGACGACACACAAGTATACGTTTCAGCAAAGCCAGATGAGAAAAAACAGTTTACCAAAGTTGAGCAATGTGTGCAGGACAAATCCTTCTGCTTATTACGGATAAGACAGAAGTTCCACAGACCACAAGCAGCTAGAAGTAAGCTTTCTAAACACACTGTGATTTTAAATGGCCTTACTGTTCCATCGACGGGAACAGTAAAAGACCTTGGTGTGATTAAAAATTCCAGCCTTGCATTTGAAGCACATGTAGATAATATTACCAGGATAGCATTCTTTCATCTTAGAAATATTGCCAAGATAAGAAATATATTGTCACCAAATGATGCAAAAAAACTAGTTCATGCTTTTATTACATCTAGGTTGGATTATTGTAACGCCTTACTGTCTGGTTGTTCAACAAGGTGCTTAAACAAGCTTCAATTAGTCCAGAACCCAGCAGCGAGAGTCCTCACTCACTCCTATCTTATCCCAGGGATTAAAGTTCTCCATCGTTACGACGGATTTCCGTTAATTGTAGCGAGTCATCGACGGATTTCCGTCAATTACATTGTTCCGCCTGTCCTTAATGTTTTAAATTCACTTTTCATAATTTTAATGCTGTATATATAGGCTTACATTTCTCAAATAGTGTAATAAATGTCTTAATTTTAGTTTAAATAGGTCTTTAAGTAAGGAAAGACAATGTGTATTCAGCCTGCTGAGGAGGATGTGATCAAAGCCTGGAGTGAAGCGAATGCACGTTCCTCTCTCCACTCTAAGCGTTTTGTTATCACTCCGGTATGGATCCACTCCGGGTTTTGGTTTAGTTTTGAAGAAGCAAATGTTAGGCTACGGCTGAGGTATAACTATACTCAGCAAAAACAGAAACGTCCTCTGACTTTCAACTGTTTTTACTTTCAGTAAACTTAATGTGTAAATATTTGTATGAACACTAAAAGAGTCAACATCATAAGACATAAACTAAAAATATTTCACAATGTGTCCCTGAATGAATAGAGGCTCAAAATCAAAAGTACCAGTCAGTATCTGGTGTGGCCACCAGCTGCTTGAAGTACTGCAGTGCATCTCCTCCTCATGGACTGCCTATTGCGGACAGTCTGAGCACTGATGGAGGGATTGTGTGTTCCTGGTGTGACTCGGCAGTTCTTGTGGCCATCCTACACCTGTCACGCAGGTGTGATATTCGGATGTACCGATTCTGTGCAGGTGTTTTTACACCAGCTGGTCTTCCCCTGTGAGGATGATCAGCTGTCTTTCCTGTCTCCCTGTAGCGTTGTCTTAGGCGTCTCACAGTGCGGACATGGCAATTTATTGCCCTAGCCACATCAGCAGTCCTCATGCCTCCCTGCAGCATGCCTAATGTACATTCACACAGATAAGCGGGGACCCTGGGCATCTTTCTTTGGGTGTTTTTCACAGTCGGTAGACAAGTCTCTTTGGTGTCCTGCGTTTTTAGAACTGTGACCTTAAATGCCTACTTTCTGTAAGCTGTTAAGGTCTTAACGACCATTCCACAGGTGCATGTTAATTAATTGATTATGGTTAATTGAACATGCATGGAAAACATTGTTTAAACCCTTTACAATGAAGATCTGTAAAGTTATTTGGATTTTTACAACATTATTGTTGAAATACACAGTCCTAAAAAAGCGACGTTTCTTTTTTTGCTAAGTATATATTTAAGATAGCATGGGCACACTTATAATGCAATTATATGCTACAATGTTTCGAAGATTGATAAAAGTGTAAAAAAATAAATGGAGATAGCTTGGCTTAGCGAAATTGGGGAGAATGGCAAGCCTTTTAGTTCGTGGGCTAAAAAAAATCAAACAACAAGGTACATCTCTTTGCACAGTATGCCACAGGAAACTTCAATATGACAAAAATGGCAAAAAAGTGCTAGCTTGCCATCAATCAGGTAGCTAGTCACAATGCTTCTGTAGTGCTCTACAGTACACATGCTCCCTGCCTGGTGCGACAAGTACCACAACAGAGATTCATGCACCTATGGCCGACTATGTGTGAAATGTAAAAGTGCGCATATGTTCTTTCATAGCGGAGCATGACCTGTCGTTCACAGTCTCACAACCGCTAGTTAATTTATTGCAATCAGTTGTCAAAAGCAAAGAGTGCACTTTCAAGACTGTCTATGTCTAATGCACATGCCGCTACAGCCTTCACCCCTGCAGTTAAAGGCGCTGCTGCTACAGTCTCCACCTCCTCCACTGCTGGAGTTAAAGGTAAAGCTGTTGCTACAGCCTCTTTCTCCTTCACCCCTGGAGTTAAAGGCAAAACTGCTGCTACAGTCTCCACCTCCTCCACCTTTCCTGGAGCCACTCCTGCACATGTAGCTAGTCAAACACTAAAACGGGTGTTAGGAGTAGCCAAGCTTCAGGAATATGGTTTCACAGCCAAAAAGCAGAAAAAGTGAAAAGCACCCTAGAGACATTTGCACAAGAAAATCACTTTTTGGAATTTAATGGTGGTGCTGTTACTTTCTTTTCCTGTTAATTATTAATAGTTTCACAAAACACTTTGGTGTTATAAGATACATAAAACATGCACTGAAAAGATGTGTGTTAGATGGTTGATTATTTGTCAAGGTATATATATTTTTCAAAGATTACAAATAGCTTTTAAAATATGCAAACTGGCAATATTAACGCGGTTTAATCTCCCCTTAAAACGCTATTGGTCTCGACTATTTAAATAAAGTGTTAAAGGAATATGGCTTGGCCTGAAAAAAGTTCAGTCAGAAGATTTTTTTTCACTTTAATCCCTGTTATTCACATTGAATTGGCTTCCAGGGGAGTTTCTCAATCTATTTTAAAATACTACTCTTGACGTATAAAGCATTAAATGGTCTCGCGCCGCAGTATCTGAGTGAACTGCAAGTGTATTACAATCCGCCACACCTACAGTACTTCGATCAAAGGATGCAGGCTGCTTGTCAGTACCACGTATTACTAAAACTACAGCAGGGGGCAGAGCTTTTTCTTACAAAGCCACAAAGTTATGGAATAGTCTTCCAATTAATGTTCGGGACTCAGACACAGTCTCAGTGTTTAAGTTGAGGCTAAAAACCTCTATTTATTTAGCCAAGCATTTTTGTAAATAGATTTGCCTTAGGTAAAGGAGCAGATCTGGGGGACTCATGGACGTAGAGTATTAGGTGAACTGGTATGTTTAGATGCTGTCTTCCCCACTCATTGATCACTCAGGTTTGTTGACGGTGAGATGATTGGTTGCTTTTCATCTCAGGAAGCCCTCATGTCTGTGTTTCCTTCTGGCTCTCCCTTTTTAATTATGCTGTCATAGTTAGTCTTGCCGTAGTCCCTGCTTGCACTCTGCATTAAATATACATTCACCTTATACATTGTTCGACTGTGACTATACCTACTGTAACTGCCATCTCTTCATCTCTTTTGCTCTTTCCTCTTCTGCTCTCACCTCTCTCTCTCTCCCTCTCTCCTTTTTCCTTTACCTATCTCTCTGTCAAGCTATACATGTCGCTCCTGCGCTGCCAGTGATCCAGACCTCGTTGCCCTGTGGACCTGTCTAACTCGTCCTGGAGTCCTGCTTCTGGTTGGAGATCTCATCACATGGATGCCCCGTGTGGTCTGTCTGGGATGTGTGTGGTGACTGGGGATGGCTCCACTTGTCATGTGACTTTAGTTGCTCAATAGTTCAGGACTGGAATTTCTTAGAGTATACCTGAGCCTCCAGGAACAAACTGGACTTTAATCTTACACATCTCCTCTTATACTGAACTTCCAGTCTGACATAATATTATGCACATCAATCCCTGCTATCTGATTTCACCCAGATAAGGATGAGTTCCCTGTTGAGTCTGGTTCTGGTTCCTCTCAAGGTTTCTTCCTATTACCGTCTCAGGGAGTTTTTCCTTGCTACTGTCGTCGTCGTCCTCGGCTTGCTCATCAGGGACAATCATATCATTTTGATTCATACACATTCACATTTCATACAAACTTAATTCTTTTGATTGTGTAAAGCTGCTTTGTGACAATGTAAATTGTTAAAGACGCTATACAAATAAAATTTAATTGAATATATATATGAAAAAACTTTTAAATTGTGTACAGAGGAGAAGCAGGAGAAACATTTTTCTCTCTTATTTTTCTCTATAAATAACACCAGATACAACCAGAAAGAACAATAACACATATCTGAATGAATGTACTACCCCTTTCAGAGTATACTGGGTCATGCATATATCATCACAACATACAGTAAACAATACACCACGTGCATTAACACATGATAAGAGCAAGTGCAATGTTAATTTCAATAAATTTTTCTTGCACTTTTTCCCTGAATGTCAGTGATATGATTTCACCATAAACCCTTATCGCCTTCCAATTTTGTTTTATAAGGTGCCTCTGGTAAAGCCTCAATACAGGGAACACACTCAGATTTTTCTGGTATTTTACTAGACTTAATAAAACTTTATAGACTTTATAAAAGCAACTAGCATCTTTTTCAATGTCCAGCCGTTCCTTCTTGAGGGTTTAATTTTTTTTTAAAGGAAATCAGGAGTATATATTAACAATGTAAACATTTTTAACAAGACGGACCCAACATTTGCCTAATGAGAAAACGTCACCCAGTATAGTGATGTGGCTCAATAATGTGTCTATGGCCCAGGCAAATGCTCCACCACTGCATGTTGTTAAACTACCTATTAGTATGCCCTTGCAGAGCCGTGGTATATTTTTTACTCTTGATAATCAACAAGAGAGAATTCTGAATTTTTGAGCAACGGCATGTAATATCAGGTCTTTTGAAAGACTGTGATACTCCACTCTTCTCTAAATTTCTCCAAATGTCTAAAGTGATCAACACTGTTTCCATCAGGTTTCCAAACCCTAACTGCAATGAGTGACTGATTAATCCAGTTGTAATTAAGAAATAAAGCCATAATAAAGTTATAAAGGAACTAGTTAAAAACAGGTAAAACATTAGTGCACATTATTCTTACAATATTTTTTTTCAAAAGGCAGGTAAGTAACAAATAACGAGCACAGCATTTAGTGTGTTTTATTAGCCTCATCACTGTCTCGATCAACAGCTTACTGTCTCCTCTAGACCTTCTTGTGAAGTTAGTCAAAGTGAACAGATCCCACAGCATTTAGAATGCAAAAAATAACCTGTTTTAGGTTCACCACCTGTTTTAGATTCAAACAGTTCCCTGTCTACTCCTAAATCTTGAAGGTTCTGTTAAAATAGCATATGTAAATTAATACAAGAAATTGATAACTAGCTGGCAACAACCTTTTTGGTATTGTGAATTTGTTACAGAAACACCAGGCTCCACCATCAATCTCCGTTCCCAATCACCCGAGTTCTAATCACATGCACACCTGATTTTCATCACAGCACACCTCAAATACACCGCACTTCCCTCACTCCGCGTCTGACTTCATCTATGGACAACAGATCCGCCACGTACCTCGTGAACGCTACTCCTTGTATCGCCTAATCGCTTCTCGTCTCACCTCCTGCTCTGTGATTCCTCCGTGTCCCCGGTGTTTTTTGTTTGTCTCCACTCGTCCACCAGCTCCATCATCATTTCAGATTAGACTATCCGGTTTACTCCTTCAGTATTTTCATATTACTCTCGGTGTTAATAAAACGCCCGCTTGGGTTCTTACACGATCTTTGTTTGTTGGGTCTGTATATTCCGTAACAGAAAGTCAGTCCACAACAATGAACCCGACGGGCTCAGATCCAGTGCTTGAGCTGGTGGAGCGACTGTGCCATCTTTTTTCCACCACGACTCCACTTCCGGCAACAGCCTCTACTTCTCTCACTCCTGCCGCACACGCCAGTCCCATGGCAACATCAACGCCTTACGGTGGCGAACTGGAGAACTGCAACGGGTTTCTGCTCCAATGCTCCCTTACATTTAAAATGCAGCCGCTCAGATTTCCTACCGATCGATCAAAAATCTCTTACATCATTTCCCTTTTTACAGACAAAGCACTGCGATGGGCCAAGGCCATCTGGCAGCAAAATGGCAGTGTGGTACAAAATTACCAAGATTTTGTCGACTGATGTGTCCACGGCTGATGTGTCCACCGCTGGAGAGAAGCTGTTCAAACTTAGTCAAGGTAACACCAACATTAATGACTATGTTTTGACTTTCAGGACCTTGGCAGCCTCCAGTGGATGGAACGAAGTTGCATTATTGACAAAATTTGTGCACAGCAATCCGGGTGGCTGGCCGCCTATGAGAATGCACTGAGGAAACATCCGTGGTTTAAAGATCACCCACAGTTCTCCGGTCTCACAAGGTGAGATCCGCTCCAGAACCAATGCATGTGGACCAACACTCATTCTCCAGGCTTACTCCAGCTGAGAGACAACGCCGGTTGACCCAAGGACTGTGCCTTTACTGTGCCGAGAGGGGACATGTCCTCGACGCCCTCCTCGTCCTCTGGTGAGCAATCTTCTTTCCCTATGTAAAACCATAACCCCCTTGACCACTAATGTTGTAATTAATACTGTGCTTGGTTCTGTTACAGTAAAGGCCCTTCTGGATTCGGGTTCAGCCGGCAACTTCATCTCTGCCTTCTTATGTCATCAACTCATGATACCCCTGCATCTCCACTCACCGGAGCCCCTCCTAAAGGGGGATTGGTCTGTCACGTCACCCCTCTCCTACACATGCGAGTAGGCTTGCTCCACACATGCGAGTAGGCTTGCTCCACACCGAACATATCAGATTCCTAGTTCTACGCAGCTGCCATCACATCGGCCATGGGACTGCGCCATCGACCTCCTTCTCAGTGAACCTTCTCAGTGCCCAAGGGAAAAATATATTCACTCTCCATTCCTGAACAACGAGCCATGGAAGAGTACATTGAGGAGGCCCTTCGCCTAGGACATATCCGACAGTCCACCTCGCCTGCTGCTTCCAGCTTTTTCTTTGTGGCCAAAAAGGACCGGGGCCTTTGCCCCTGCATTGATTATCGTGCCCTGAACAAGATCACTGTTAAATATAGTAACCCACTTCCTCTCATCCGGGCCGCTCTAGAACAACTGTGAGAAGCAGTTTACAAAGCTAGATCTTCGGAGCGCCTACAATCTTATCAGGATTAAAGAGAGGGATGAGTGGAAGACCGCGTTCATTACCCCAACCGGCCACTATGTATATCTAGTTATGCCATTCGGTCTGGTTGATGCCCCCTCCGTGTTCCAGGGTTACATGAATGAGGTGCTTCGTCCATTTCTTAACCGATTCGTTTTGGTGTATATTGATGACATTCTTATATACTCCAAGAGCGAATCGGAACACCACATTCATGTAACCGAGGTCCTCCGGAGACTCCGTCGCCACCAGCTGTTCCTGAAAGCCGAAAAATGTGCTTTTCATCAGCCCTCCGTGCATTTTTTGGGATACCACATTAGTAACAATGGCATCAAAATGGACGAGGCGAAGGTGGAAGCCATTCGAACCTAGCTCGTTCCCACCAGCATCAAACAACTACAGCGTTTCCTGGGGTTCACTAATTTCTATAGGAGGTTTATTCGTGGCTACAGTTCTCTAGTCTCCCCACAGTTCACAGACCTCCTAAAAGGTAAACCCAAGATGATTTCCTGGAACACTGACGCTACCCAAGCCATGCAATCTCTCCAAAAGGCATTTACCTCTGCTCCCATCCTTATTCTTCCGGATCCCAATTATCCCTTCCTGGTCGAGGTGGATGCATCACAATCTGGGGTAGGAGGGGTTCTCTCACAGCAGCAGGGGACTCCTCCTCAGTACCTTCCATGTGCTTTCTTTTCCCGGAAAATGACACCTGCCGAACAAAATTATGACATCGGAAATCGAGAACTCCTAGCGATCAAGCTCGCCCTGCAGGAATGGAGACATTGGTTAGAGGTGGCTCGACATCTGTTCATAGTCTTAACTGATCACCGCAATCTGGAGTACCCGCGAGAGGCCAAACGGCTCACCCCACGGCAAGCCAGATGGGCGCTATTTTTCACCAGGTTCCACTTCACCATTTCTTACAGACCAGGAACAAAGAACATAAAAGCAGATGCTCTATCCCGTCTCCATGAAGTGGAGGAAACACCAGAAGCTCCTGAGAACATTCTCCCGTCCACTTTGTTCGTCTCTCCGATTCAGTGGGGATTGGAGGAGCAAATTCAGCAGGACACAATCACTGAGCCAATTCCACCCGAATGCCCCGTACATGATCTTCGTTCCTACCACACAGCGAGACGACCTTCCTCCTACCTTCTGCCACGATCACCAGCACTCCTGGAAACAGTTCATCACCTGGGCTGAGTATGCACAAAACTCCCTCAGACAACCAACCACAGTACTCACTCCCTTCCAGTGCATACTCGGTTATTAGCCTCCTCTCTTCCCTTGTAATGGCACCCCATCTGAAGTACCAGCTGTGAATTACTGGTTTCAGGAGAGTGAGAACGTTTGGGACTCAGCTCATCGACAGCTACAGCATGCAGTTCAGAGACAACGCATCGTCGCCGATATGAGGAGAGCAGATACTCCAACCTTTCATCTAGGACAGCGAGTCTGGCCCTCCACACGTGACATCCGTCTTCGACTGCCCTGCAAGAAGCTGAGTCCCAGATTCATTGGTCCCTTCACCATCCTTTCACAGATCAACCCCGTCACCCATAAGCTAAGTTTACCACGCACCTACAAGATTCACCCTTCCTTTCATGTATCACTCCCAAACCCTATCACTCACCCATTTTCCCTGATTCCACAGAGCCTGGTCCCGAAGATGAACCTCCCCCTGCGTTAAATATGGAGGAGGGAACAATCT
Source organism: Clarias gariepinus (assembly GCF_024256425.1). Taxonomy (NCBI): domain Eukaryota; kingdom Metazoa; phylum Chordata; class Actinopteri; order Siluriformes; family Clariidae; genus Clarias; species Clarias gariepinus. The sequence continues at coordinate 8,570,652 of NC_071125.1, forward strand.
ACGCCATACAAGAAATCCTGAGTTCCTGTCGCCAAGGTGGTCGTCTTGAATATTAGGTCGACTGGGAGGGGTATGGTCCTGAGGAAAGGAGTTGGGTCCCGCGCCAATACATCCTCGACCCTCATCAAGCCTCCTCAGGGACTTCCACCAGCAAAATCCTTAAATGCCTGCTCCCAGAGGAAGAGGTCGGCCACCACGGCGGCGTGTCATGCGGCACTCAGGAGCGGTCCGTGGAGGGGGGGTTCTGTCACGGAAACACCAGGCTCCACCCTCAATCTCCATTCCCAATCACCCGAGTTCTAATCACATGCACACCTGATTTTCATCACAGCACACCTCATATACACCGCACTTCCCTTACTCCGCGTCTGACTTCGTCTATGGACAACAGACTCCACCACGTACCTCATGAACGCTACTCCTTGTCTCGCCTCATCGCTTCTCGTCTCACCTCCTGTTCTGTGATTCCTCCGTGTCCCCAGTGTCTTCTGTTTGTCTCCACTCGTCCACCAGCTCCATCATCACTTCAGATAAGACTATCCGGTTTACTCCTTTAGTGTTTTCATATTACTCTCTGTGTTAATAAAACGCCCGCTCAGGTTCTTACACGATATTTGTGTAAGTTAAACTTTTAACTGGTAGTATTATACATCCTTAATCCGTAGGTTTCATTAAATGCATAAAATACCTGTTTGAGAGCCATTAATGTCAGACTTGTCAATTCTGTCAGTCTTACATGTTGAGGATCCTGTTTAAATAATAGAAAAAATAAATAAATCATGGTTTAATTTCTCTGTGGTTGTAGAAACATGAAAAGACTAGACAGGTTGTGTGTAGTTTGTGTGTAGGATACCTGTGGTTGCACATTCATCACCAGACTCATCTGTCTTTGGTGGCTTTGGTGCTGTCTTTTTTTTGGATAATGAGCATTTTTTTAAATAAAAACAACCAATTAAATATGGCATATGATTAATTTAGTAACATTCACTTAGCTTCTAAACCAAGCAATGCCTTTTTTATATGGTAGAATGTTAAAAAAATAAAAATGTAACACACGTGAAAAGATGTGTCTCTCTTTGCCCCTGTCTTTTAAAGATCACTGTCCACAACTTAAGGTAATTCCTGTGAAAAACATGAATGATTGGGTTAGGGTTAGGGTAAATGATGAATGATGCATAATAGACAGGTACACACTTGCGTTACCAACTGGTGCTGTGATTTGTGCATATTTAGTTTTTAACATGCAACAGTACTTTTCAGGAATAGAGAAAAGGCCACGTCAATTTTTCTCTCAGTCCCAGAGGCTTTTGCTAAATCAGACACTGTAGTCATATTCAGTAACCCACTAAATCCTGGTCAGAGTCACCCATGGGACACTAGACATTGGCAGGACACCATGTGTACATGCATTCACACATTTATTCACAGCTAGGGGTAAATAACCAGCATACAAAACACACCACCATCTTTTGCACAAAAGCTTGTATTTTAGGTTACTTGTGGGTTTTTGTTTACCGAACAACTGTTCAGGCAGGTGTGGTTTTCTAACTTTTTTTTTTTTTAATTTGGACAATAGAATTTTTAAATATTCTTATTGCCATTTAAAAAAAAAAAATCTACTTTTCCCGATTTATAAAGTTTAACTTCCTCTTCTTTAAGATCCTTTGACAGTTATTAGGTCCCACGTAATTGTGTGTATTTGTGTATATGGTACATATATATTGTATATATGGGGCAAAAAAAGGATTTACTTAGCCACCAATTGTGCAAGTTCTCCCACTTAAAAAGATGAGAGAGGCCTGTAATTTTCATCATAGATATACCTCAACTATGAGAGACAAAATGAGAAAAAAAAAAACATCCAGAAAATCACATTGTAGGATTTTTAAATTTTTTTTTTGCAAATTATGGTGGAAAATAAGTATTTGGTGACCTACAAACAAGCAAGATTTTTGGCTCTCACGGACCTGTAACTTCTTCTTTAAGAGGCTTCTCCATCCTCCACTCGTTAGTTACAGTAATATACCAATAGTTGAGGTATACATATGATAAAAATTACAGGCCTCTCTCATTTTTTTTAAGTGGGAGAACTTGCACAATTGGTGGCTGACTAAATACTTTTTGCCCCACTGTACATAAAAGTTTTTTTTTTTTTTTTTTTTTTAAATAGGGATCCCCTTTTTAAAAACCACATCACATACACACATTAGATTCCTAAATTTAGTCAGCTGGAACTGTGCTGGAGGAAGAACATGGAAGTACTGTCAATTTAATTAGTTCCCCAAAATTTCAACAGCAGATGTTAACTCTTAATTGCTTCTGAATACAATGTGCATCAGGAGTAGTTTAAGAGTGATGAGCTTCATCACCCCTTTTGCTGTTGTACAGATGTCTTGCATTGGGCAAGCCAGAATTTATGAGTTAGCCATCATAGCCATGTCTGTATGTAAGCATACTTCTGGATGAATTATTTGAATATTTTGCTGAACATGGACTATGTTTTTTATACCTCTTAGAAAACAAGCAAATGCTGTAACATTTTCAGCAACTTGTGAAGAAAGTAGCAATTCAACAATATGTGAAGCTTAAAAAGTGTGAATTGATTGAAACATGATATGGATTGTAAAAATGTAAAGAATTTGTAGTTTTTTATAAAAGCTAAATTCTAGTTTCAGCTCTGTGGCTGCTACCCTCTGATCACTCTTCAAAGATGAGCTAAAATGTTTGAAATGTAATTAGGAAGCCTATGAGGCTTTTTAGACCATAAAGTAATGATTCACAGTACTCCAATTCTGGCACCCCTTATACAGTATTTTTGCCATGAATTCCCTATTAATTGAGCATTAGAGGAGTGCAGAACATGGCTAGAAGACTGTAAACCCATCTTATTCTTACTGATATGAATACTAAAGTTTTTTTTAAGGTTAAAGAAACTAAATCCCTGCAAAGCCAATTCGGCCCTTTTTTTCAAACGTCAAGCTGACTTACAAATAGATAACTTCTACCTGCAAAGGAAACAGATAACCTTAACCAAAACAGTCTTGATCTAATATTTTCCAAGCAGAAATTAAATTGCCTCCTGATAAAACATTTGTTTCTCAAGCCATTGTTTATGTCATCCTGGCCTACATTGCCCAACCTCCTTGGCGTGTCATCGAGTGCTGAGTATATTGACTAAAACTGAATTCACTTCCTATGTGAAAAAAACTTTCTATGTCTAAAAAGCATTCAACCAACAACTTAAACTTACGCGTTGTAACCTTCCCTGTCCATATAAAGGAGTGTTGGCTGTGAGTTTCTTTCCACTTATCTAAAACTAATTCATCCAAAACATTCAATTCACCCTTAATTTTCATGCCATGCAACAGTTTTTGAATGTGACAAAGATTTGTTACAAAATATATGCATTGGTGGTAGCATTGTTTTTTGGTAATGTTTTTACTGGTCATCCAATCTTTCCAAAAAAACTGTTTCTGAATGGAAAAATTATCAGAATTTCCATATAAAAAGCTGAGAAAAAGACCTTAAAAGAGTTGCGGCTGTAACAGCAGCCAACTGGGCTTCTTCCATGTAGTGGCCCAGGGAGGTGTAGTGAACAATACAGTAGAAGAAAAGAAAAAGTTAAAATGGGTGAATACCAATTCAACACACAGGACATTTTACCATCACAGCCCTTTTATTAATATAATTCAAGATACATTTAAATAAAAAATCTAAAGAAGAAATGATTTCTGTAGTGGAAATCAGTAATCGGCAATAAATAGTTAAATAAGAGGTTATAAATTTTTTTTTTAGGTTGTTTTTGGAAGTGGATCAGCTCCTCTGCATATTTGTGGCATATTTTAAAAACTAAGTGCATATAATATTCAGAATCAGAGCACTCAGAAAATTAAAACTTTACATTTATATGAATTAACTTAATTTATTAATTAATTTATTTATTTAATGCAACCCCGGGGGTGCAATCCAGTGTTTTCTTGTGCCAGTCCCAAGTCTGGATAAATGCAGAGGGTTTGTCCGGAAGGGCATCTGATGTAAAACATCTGCCAAATCAATAATGGGAATCACAAATATTACTTCCATACCAGATCGGTCGCGGCCTGGGTTAACAACGACCACCACCGGTGCTGTTGACCGATAGGGTGTCAGTGGAAATTGGACAGTGGACAAGGTTCAATAGGATCAAAAATGAGTTAATTAGAGGAACAACCCATGTTAGATGTTATGGAGATAAAGTCAGAGAGGCCAGATTGAGGTGGTTTGGACATGTTCAAAGGAAAGATTGTGAATATATTGGTAGAAGGATGCTGAGGTTGGAACTGCCAGGCAGGAGGTCTAGAGGAAGACCAAAAAGGAGATTTATGGATGCAGTGAGAGAGGACATGAAGTTGGTTGGTGTGAGAGAGAGGATGCAGAGGATTAATATTTTTAAAAAAATAATTTTTAATTGCAGTAATTACATTACTGCACTTCTTGGGCCACATTCTTTCTGAAATGCTTAAGAATTTTGGAAATGCAGTCAAACCCAATTAACAAATCAGTTGCATTTATTTTTAAGGAAATAGATGTTCAAACATATAATTACACACTATTTCAGGTTATTGCCATCACATTTATTATCTATATTATTTAAAAATCCATTCAAGCTTATTTTATGAGGGCTTCTGAGTGGCACAGTGGTAAAGTGCTTGCCCTATCATCTGGAGATCGCTAGTTCGATTTCCGGGTAAAGCTGTAACCTCTCGCAGCCGGAGGTCTAGAGAGAGCTGATTGGCTGAGCTCTCTCAGAGAAGAGGGATGAGAGCTACTTAATGCTCCCACATCAATCATGGCTCTACAGTCAATCAGGGGTGTCTGTGAGCTCATGCAAGTGGAAGAAGCTGATAGCACTGTACTCCGAGTGTGTTACGCCGCCCCCAACGGTGCCTGAGCGAGCAATTTAAAAAAATGTGGTCAGCTGGCATAATGCGGTCAGCTGGCATCACGTGGTTGTGTGGCCCTCCCGACTGAGTGGTAGTAGTAGCCTTAATGTGGAAGTCCCCTAGTGACGGGGAGGAATTGGACACGACTAAATTAGGGAGAAAATCGGGAACCCCCCGATTATTTATTTATAAATAAATAAAAATAAAAACTCAATTTATGTAGGGTTTAGCAAAAAATTAAGTGTAATGCTAGAAAAATGGTCAGTCATTAGTAACTTTTATGTGGCAAAATCAGTTGGGTTGCAAAACGATATTGAACAGTATGCAGCTAGTATACAGTTGTATTTTACATTCGACAATGTACAATCAGTCGAAATGTAATAAAAAATATTTATTTAGGAGACAGCTGACTATGAACAGAATATTGAAGGTGCAATCATTTGAAAAAGTTCCTGAACTGGAATACTTAAATGGTTCTGATAGTCCGTGTGCAAACTGGGCCCAAGCAAACATGACTGAATCCACACATAGTTCTTTGAAAAAGGTTTTAAACTAATGTGCACATTTATAGTACATTATTTTAATACACTTACTGTGTATACAATATTGCTTTACTATTTATGACAATATGAGAACCATGGTATTGCATAGTTTACACCATAGCTGCATATTGCTGTCAGCAAAGACTATGAGCCCCTCCACAGCCAGACCAGTTGCAATTTTCACTTAACATTAATTCAATTAAATTCAATTTTATTTGTATAGCGCTTTTAAAAATTGCCATTGTCCCAAAGCAGCTTTACACAATCAAAAGAATGTGCACAACATTAAACTTAAAAGCTCATAAATTTCAAATTTAATTTATTGCACACAACCATGATCAGGACGACATTCTATGAAATGGTTTTTCTAACTGATTCGACCAGAAAAGTTAAAATTATAAATACAGTGAGTCCCTGACTTAAAAACATTTAAGTTACGAATTTCTGCAGATACGCATGAACCGCGGATCTACGGACATTTGTAGATATGTACAAATTGCGGAAGTAACTCATGTGTATTATGGTTGAACATCGGAGGTTGGAAACGATGGCAAACCTTAAATAGGCTTAGGTTGGTGGCAGAGCAAACATGAAGGTTATGAGACAGCTCTGCCCATGTGAGGTAGCGGGCCCAGGAGCGCTGGCGCTCAGCAACAAAACACCTCAGATAGCGCTTCAGCTGTTGGTTGGTCCGGTCCGTCTGACCATTAGTTTGGGGGTGGTAACTGGAGGACAGACTACAGGTGGAATTGATCAGACGGCAGAAGGCCTTCAAGAACCGGGCGGTGAACTGGGGCCCCCTGTCTGAGACAATGTCTTTTGGGAACCCATGCAGGCGGTTCCAGTATCAGCTCAGCTATCAGGATAGGAGTCCGGTGAGGGCCACCAGGTGCACTGCTATGGAGAACCGGTCGACAATTGTCAGGATGGTGTTTTTTCCTTCAGAAACCGGCAGGCCCATGATGAAATCCAGGGCGATGTGCGTCCAGAGCCGTCAAGGAAAAGGAAATTGTTAGAGTTCTCCTGGGGTTGGTCGGTTTATGTCTTTGGCCCTGGTGCACACCAGGCATGCCTGAACGAACTCATTGATGTCCTTCTTCATGAAGGGCCACCAGTAGCCCGTTTGATAAACAGAAGGCTTCGTCGGGTTCCAGGATGTCCAGGGTTGGGTGAAGAGTGGCCCCACTGGACGACCTCCGATCTTAAAATCTTCCATGGCCACAACCTGGGGCGAGATAACAAAACATGTTGGAGTCCTTGTGAAAAGCACATCTTTGTGAAAATCTTGCAGTACAATTGGTGGGCGAGCAATCTCTTAAGAACAGCCCGGACGTGTTGGATATGCTCTTCGATGGTATGGGAATAGACGAGAATGTCTCTCAGGACATCAGTGATAAATTGTTAGAAGGCCGAAAGTGCGTTACAGAGTCCAAATGGGATGACCAGGCTTTCATAATGTCCGGTGGGGGTGAGGAAACCCGTCTTCCACTCATCGCCCTCTCTGATACGCACCAAGTTGTAGGCACTCCGGACGTCTAACTAATTAAACACGGTGGCACTAGAGAGGGCATCCAGGGCTGATTTGGTAAGCGGCAACGGGTGTCTGTTCTTAATGGTTCGCCCCCATCTTCTTCATGAAGACAAACTACGCGGCCGCTGGCGAGGAGGAGGGCCAGATGGTCCTATGGCGAAGGGCACTGAAAACGTATTCCTCCATAGCCTGCATCTCAGGAGGTGGGTGGCCCGTCTTTTGCAAAATGCTTCAGCCAGGTTCCGACAGGCTAACTCAGAGTACGGCTGTAGAGGTCTGGAAATAATAATTAGTAGCTAATAGATAATATCTAATAGTAGATATGAGATGACTTCATATTTGTAGCTACACTTTTTATGTTACTACAGAGAACTTCAAATGCATTCAATCAGTTTTTGTATGATAGACAGATTATCATTGTAAATAATTGCGACGCCACCTCCTCTACCAGTTAGCTGAGGCTGATGTATGTAGTTGTATCTAGGAGGACTAGCTTCATTTAGAGCTTCATACTCGTTCTTTTTAATCCAGGATTCTGTTAAACATAATATATCAAACTCCTGGTCTGTGATAGTTTCATTAACAATGACTGCTTTAGATGCGAGAGATCTAATATTTAACATTTCTAGCTTCAGATCATAGGTGCAAGTGTGTTTTGAATTTTTGGTCTCTATATTAATTAAATGATCAAAAGAGTCTTTCAAAATTTTTGTTTAGCTCGGGAAACAGACACAGTCTTAATACAGTGAACCCTGAGTGATGACTCTATGCAGCTAGCAGATGGTCGTTTAGCCTGTTTATCTGCTACCTGGCCTGGGCTCTGGATTGTCGCCGATTAACTAGGCCTCTTCTAAGACTATACGCCATACTACAAGAAATGAGAACAGCATCTTCCCAAGTGGGGAATTACTGAGGTTAGCAAAACCACATCTAAACAAAGCACAGGTCTACTGAAAGAATGTTCTATAAACAGATAAGACCAAAGTGGAGTTTTTTGTCCTTAACCCTCTGAGGTCCGGGGTGATTTTGGGGCCCTTGAGATGTTTGGACATGCTCTGATATTTGTGCTTTTTTTCAGCTACTTATAATATATTATTGACCAACCTGTATTTTTCTTGTAATCAGCACAAACTGTTCTACAATAATACGTGACCAAAATAAATGTATGTGTTTGCATTTTTTAGAAAAAAAATATTATGCATGGTTAGTAAGTTTTGTGAAAATAAAAGTAGCTTAAATAAGGCCATGAAACTCATACAGAACATTTGTTCACAAGACTTTTTGAGAACTGGGCTGGTGGACTAGTGTTTTTGCTTCAAAATGATGTGAAAATGATATAGTGATTAACATTTTTTAAGTCACTTTTTGAGTGTAAAGGATCTATGCGAGAAGGCGTGAACTATCATTACTAATGCAGTGATTGACACCTGAGGACAAAAAGGCCTGCATACTGATCTGCATAATGAGCCATCAGACAGGTATGTGACTGAGAGAGGAGAGTTACAAGAAAGTATCTGAGGACAAAATAAGATATATATTTTTAGTGTTTAGGTTATTTGAGAATGAATTTGACACAAGAAAACTTAAGATTTACTTGTGAGTTCAGTTAAACAGTTTATTAGGCCTAAACGATTAAAGTTGACTTTTTAGCTGCATTACTGCAGTCACTATAACAGAAAATATAGCTATCACAAATTACACATAAATTACATGTTGAAATATAAAAGTGTAAGAACAGTAAAAACCCTGTAAACCCTGATGACGCCAATAAGAACTTAAATTACACCTTCAGTTTTAATCGTACAGACAAGATCTATATATTAATCAAATCTGTAAAGTGTTTACTTTTATTTGTATGCACACATGTTAAACATAAAACTTTGTGCATAAAGAAAATAAACAGGATGCGCTGTCTGTCGCTTTGGTCTGTGTGAACTGCAGAGAGAAACACGTCATTAAAATGAACTGAAACTCAGCAAATACTCCACAGAGAGACACAAAACACATATCTATAGAAAGCTTGAACTGTCTACTTTTACATTTACCAATTCAACTCGAAAACAAATAATCTGTTTTTATGCCGTTTTTTTTTCTCATTACAGCTGATGTGATCCCGCCTCCCTGTGCGCGCGCTGTGGATGAAAGGTTCATTTCCATATGAACAGCGCGCGCACGGGGAGGCGGGATCACATCAGCTGTAATGAGCCGATACAGGAGAATCTGTACCACTTCTTACTTTCATACGCATTACATAAAAACAGATTACAGTGGAACCTCGGATTACGAGCTTAATTCGTTCCGGAAGTGGGCTCGTATTCCAAAACACTCTTAAACCAAATTTAATTTTCCCATGGGAAATAATAGAAACTTAAATTTTTCGTTCTACAGCCCAAAAAAATAAATACATAAATATAATTAATACAAAATATAAAGTAAAAATAAAACAAATTAACCTGTACTTTACCTTAAAAAAATGTAAAATGAAACCCCGACAGATAAGGGTTTTCGTTTGTGCATGCAGAGTGAGTGTATGTGTGTAAAATGTGCGCGTGCACACACACACACACACACACACACACATTAACGGATAGACCAAAAACCATTTAAAAATTAGCAAGGAACATTCCTAGTCACACTCACGTGAGCGCATACTAACAGGATCACTGCTGTAAAGTAAAACAACAACAACAACAACAAAAAAAAACTAATTAAACAGCTCCTCCCCTTTGAAAACAATCGCGACAGAGAGAAGTTTGTGTGTTTATTTGGCAACCTGAGAGGAGGGGGGGGGGCTGAAGAGGGGCTCGCTCGCGTTTACAGCCTCCTTCTCTCAGGTTGCCAAACAAACACACAAACTCTCTGCCTTACACAGACACAAACACACAGACTCAAAAACACTGCAGGCACTAAGACCCAGCAGGGGAGACGATAGGTCTCGGCTTTACAGCTCCCCTTCTCTCAGGTTGCCAAATAAACACACAAACTCTTCTCTGTCGCGACTGTTTTCAAAGGCGAGGAGCTGTTTAATTTTTGTTGTTGTTGTTGTTTTACTTTACAGTAGTAATCCCGTTAGTATGCACTCACGCAAGTGTGACTAGCGATGTTCCTTGCTAATTTTTAAACAGTTTTAAAAACGGTCTCACCGTTAATGTGTGTGTGTGTGTGCGCGCGCACACTCACATCTCACACACACACACAGCGCGTGTGTGTATTCACCCAGCAGGAGAGACGATTACCTACAATTCTGCTGAAAGAGAGAGAAAAACCGTTGGCTCACTTGTGATGACGTAACGCTCGTTGTTGAAACAAGAAGCGCATGCGTGAAACATGATACTCGGTGCTCGTTAACTAAGACAATGCTCGTTTTTCAAGTAAAAAATTATTAAAAATTGTTGCTCGTCTTGCAAAACACTCGTAAACCACATTACTCGTAATCTGAGGTTCCACTGTATTTGTTTTCGAGTTGAATTAGTAAATGTGAAAGTAGACAATTCAAGCTTTCTATAGATATGTATTTTGTGTCTCTCTGTGGAGTATTTGCTGAGTTTCAGTTCATTTTAATGACGTGTTTCTCCCTGCAGTTCACACAGACCAAAGCGACAGACAGCGCCCCCTGTTTATTTTCTTTATTTTATTAATGTTCAAAGTTTTATTTTTAACATGTATATATATATGTTCATATATAGATCTTGTCTGTACGATCAAAACTGAAAGTGTAATTTTAGTTTTTATTGGCGTCATCAGGGGAAAACGCCTTAAAACGCATATATGCGTGCGCGGACCTCAGAGGGTTAATGCCCAGTGCCATGTTTGACAAAATCCAAACAGCATTTAAAGGAATCATCCAGAAACATTTTTCATTAAATATTAATATGCTCTTTAGGGTCCTAATGAAAAGTTTGTAATATATTCAATTAAAAATTCTCAATGGTTGTGTAAAAAAAACACTACTTTCAACTGGTAAAAACTAGCTCTGTTCTCAGCTACCTATTTCAGTGCATGTTCCTTTAAATGCTTATGATCTCTGCTGAGCCCGCCCCCCCAGTTCTGTGGGGCGTGTCTTCACAACACACGTGGGGTATAGCCACGGGAGTGTAGTCCAGTGCGGGCAGTGCTTTGGACTGCATTACCCACAAAGCATCGCCCACAACGCAGTGCTTTGTGGGTAATGCAGTCCAAACTGGAAAACGCTGGAATATAGAGCCTGAGCCTGTTTTCTTAAGTAGTTTTTGGTTTGATTTAAGTACGGAACCTACGCGGAAGTTTGTAATATCGCCTGACAATGCAGAAATTAAAAGAATGGACATGCATCAACTCAATTTGTCTTTCTCATCACTGCATGGGCATGAATTAACGGGCTGTTACGCTGCGACTACGTACACAGTTTGCAACTAGACAATCACCTTAATGCATTGTTTATTATTAACGGGCGATTAGGGATTATATAGAGACGGATGTACATAGAGAAGAAGCCATAACCATGTTCTATGAGAGTATAAGTTAACTTACACTCCGCATTCATCGTGATTATTAGAAAAGGCGATCTGCAAAGATTCATAGAAAAAGGAATTACACTCACTGAGCCTGGTGAAGATTAAGCAGGAACACAAAGTTAGTAAAGATCCATTTTTTAGGAGCAGCTTCCTAGTAAAACCTGCTTTATATTGACCCGCGTTTAGGTAAATCGGCGGGGACGTTAGCTTTAAAAACCAAAATTAGCCACTGCATCCTCAGCAGCTCAGATGTCGGTAGTAAATGACGACTGCACACTTGCTTAGGCGGCATTTTGCTCCAGCGGCGAAAAACAATAGCCGACAGCTTCTTCTCACTCGGGGCAGGTCTTTGCTAAAACACCAGTGTCAATCAACTAGTGTAGGAGCGGCCTCTTGTGGGGCATGTTATTGTAATAAATAAAAAAAAAACACTGGGCGGCTCTTTATCATCGTAGAGTGGTTGTGTACGCACTCTCCTAACACACAGTTCAGTCCAAACAGCTTAAAAAAATGCATGTAGGCCTGCATGACCCCTTTAAGCAGAAACACAACTTATACCCAATGACTAGCACATCAGTGTAGCAGTGATGATTTGAGCTTGTTTTGCAGCCACAGCAACTGGTCATCTTGGAGTTATTAAGTTGACTATGAACTCCTCTGTATAAGCAGGTATTCTAGAGGCAAATGTGAATCCATTCGTCTGACAGCTAAAGCTTAGGCAAAATTTGGTTATGCAACATGAAAATGATCTAAAGCTACATCAAAATGGCTAAAAAAAAATAATAAATGTTTTGAAATGACCATCATACTTTGGGGCTGTTTTGCTGCTAGTAGAACTGGGGCATTGAACAAAGTGTATGCAATAACGAAGGATGATCACCTTAGCACTCTTTAGCGTAACTTTAAATCCTCAGTTCGATGTTTAAAACATGGACACAAAATGTCCAACATGAATCCAACAAATTGAATTTAGAATTTCTGCCAAGAAGACCAGTCAAATATGCAAACATTTAGTTAGTATTTTCTGTATGGCTACCATAGACACTTGCTAAAGATGCATATGCATTTTTAGATATGTATAATTTTAACTATCTTGATTTTAGGTAACCCACACAACTTGTTTAAAAATTAATTGCAAGCCCATTATTGTTGTGGCATTCATGTTCATAATGTGTGTATGTAAAACTCTGATTGCAAAGGTAAATAAACAGCCTAATGTTGGTAATAGACTAAATTCTTTCTCAGATTTCTGTTCTTTGCTGACAACAATGAAGCCTGATCTGCTGATACAGTCTAGCTACGAGTCACTGTCAGGTCAGCTTGAACCAGTCTGGTCATTCTCCCCTAACTTCTCCTGTCGTCAAGGCTTTAACACTAAAGGAACCTCACTGAATTATTTTTTCCTGACTACACAGTTATAAAAGTTGAATGGCATTGGTGGCTCAGTGGTAAGTTTTTCGCCTGCCATGCGAAAGACCTGGGTTCGAGTCCCAGCTACTGCCCAAACCCCAGCCAGTGTCAGAAAAATAAAAACAGATTAAAATGACAAAAAATGAACATGAGTACAAGACTACAGTACAGCACAAAATCAGATTTACAAACTACAGATTTACAACTGTGTTCAAAAATTGGTTCAAGCTGAATATCAGGTGGAATAAAGATAATCATATATAATAATATATATACTGTTCAAAAGTTTGGGGTCACTTGCAAACTTCTTTGTTTTTGTTTAGTGATTTATTTTCTACATTGTACAACAATACTGGGGATTTTAAAACTATAAAATAACACATATGGAATTAAGTAATTACGTAACAACAACAAAAATAACAGTTGTTATTTTAAGACACAGAGGTCAGCCTTTCTGTAATAGTTTTGCAAGAACAGTATTGTCAAGTGCATAGAAATGACAAAAAATGAACATGAGTACAAGACAACAGTACAGCACAAAATCAGATTTACAACCTTTTTTTTTTGTTTTTATTTTTTCATTGAAGTGAATACTCAAGCTAATGTTACTTGCTGTTCAGCATTCTCTGCTGCTGTTGAGCATTCACAATTAGCATTTTTACAGAAATACACTCTATTATATAGTAAATAGTAATTTTTACTATTTCTTTTTTGTAGGATTTTTTCTTAAATTCCTTTTTACTAGGAGTCATAATTTATGTGTTTCTAGACAGTGTTCCCCCCACTAAAAGTCAGGGTCAGGTCTGCTTCTTATAATTGATGTCTTAGTGGGTCAGCTTTGGATGCCAATGCTTCATGGGAGAGAAAAGGAAACGAATGGGTATTGATAAGAGTAGGTATAGAAAAGCATGATCCTGAGAGAGAAAGAGAGAGCGGCTTGGGACATGTTTGCTCTCCATTCTGTAAAAGTTCAACCATCATAATGCAAATAAGAGACAATCCATTTGTCTAATCCTGCACATTGCTCCTGCATAATGGGGAGCTATTTCCATTTAATTAATCATTCTACTGACAGCTCTATACTAGCACCCTACCATCAGGAGCGAAACTGCAAAGCAGAGAACAGAGTCGACCTGCTGTGTTTTTTTTTTATCATAATAGGAACAAACTGACATGTTTCATATATAATCAAGGCCATTTTATTCCTATATCATCAATATAGTAGACACAGTGTGTTACCATATTTTAAACAAATTACATATACAGAATAAGACCTCGTGACTTTGTAGAAATAGAGATATTGGAGAGGTTCCTTTTTAAAGCTCCAGTTTCCAGAGAGCAGTGAATCCATTTGTGTGTGTGTGCATGCGTGCTCAAGGGCCATTAGAGAAGTTTCTAGTTAAATAAGTTTCCTGACAGAGCAGTGTTTCCATTTTTGTGTGTGCGCACTCCTCCATTCCTTTTGGCGTTGCTAAGCTTGCCAGTGCATTCCTTCTTTAAACAATATTCCATTTTTTAGCCTAATGATGGCCTCCTTTGGATGCATTGGGACCTTTTTTAGATTGCGTATAGACAATTCCCTTAAATTTTATATTTGTAATCAATGGCAGCTATTTTATCCCCTCAATTTGTCATAAAATCACCAAGAAAGAGGTCACACCTGGTCATCAAAACGTTTATCAATCAGTGGGTTAATTACTTTAGAGCCTTTAGGTAACTCCTTGAATAAAAGCTTAAAATCAGCACTTTGATAAAATATTAATTGCTGCATTTCAAAGGTAGTGGACAGAGAAATTAATAGTAATAGAAAAAAATTGAAGTGTAAAGAAGCAGTGAGTGAGGCAAAGAGGAGTACTGGTGTATGGTACTGGTGACTCCATGCATTTCCTGGACCACCCACCGTTTTGCTTAACTCCTGAACACCCCACCTAGTTGTTTTCTCCATTTGCTTCAGTCCGGCTTTTCAAACTAGCTGCACCTGTATTCAATGAATTTTGCTCTTTTCTTTTTTATTTAATTCACACTCAGTTTTCAGTCAATTTGCCATTTTGTCTCTTGTTGTGTTTGAGTTTTTCATCCATTTGCCTGTTTTCAAGATTTGCTTTTGTACCTAACCGTGCCTGTTTTTAGCCTGCTCTCTGTTGAATTTCAAAATCTGCCTGTGTGTTTCTGGATTTCTATTTCTCTGTTCTGTCTAATTGTGCCTGTGAACCAGTAGCGTTGGGAACATTTTTGAGGAAACCAACTGAGACATTCTCTATGTCCTTTTTTTATTAATCACAGTGTGTCTCTTGAACATTTTATACATTGCTGCTTTATTAGTTGATAAAACATTATATAAGGTAATTTTACACAAAACTGCATCATGCAGATGTCTGTTATCAGAAATGTGCTGCTACACATCTATGCAAAAGTGCACATAACATTTATTCAAAATAACATCCTTCCTGATTGTGCTATCAATTCTTAACATTAATTTATGCAAATCCCCTCCAAAATGCAATACATGCTTACTGTGCAGCAAAGATTCAATGATAAAGGAAGCATTTATTACAAACTTAATCAGGAATGTTTAATTTATTTTTGTGCAAAAGTGCACATAACATTTATTCAAAATAACATCCTTCCTGAGTGTACTATCAATTCTCGGGATTAATTTATGCAAATCCCCTCCAAAATGCATTACATGCTTACTGTGCAGCAATGATTCAATGATAAAGGAAGCATTTATTATTATATAATAGTAGTATTCGGGACTCAGACACAGTCTCAGTGTTTAAGTCCAGGCTAAAAACCTATTTATTTAGCCAAGCATTTTTATAAATAGATTTGCCATAGGTAAAGGAGCAGATCTGGGGGACTCATGGACGTAGAGTATTATGGTGAACTGGTATGTTTGGATGCTGTCTTCCTCACTCTCATTGATCACTCAGGTTTGCTGACGGTGAGGTGATTGTTTGCTTTACATCTCAAGAAGCCCTCATGTTTGTGTTTCCTTCTGGCTCTCCCTTTTAGTTATGCTGTCATAGTTAGTCCTGCCGGAGTCTCTGCTTGCACTCTACAGTTAATATACATTCACATTATACATTGTGTGACTGTGACCATACCTAACTGCCATCTCTCCTCTTCTTTCTTTCCCCCCCTCTTTTTCTTTCCTCTCTCTTCCTGTCTCCCCCTTTCACTCTTTCTCTCTCTCTCTGTCGAGCTACACATGTCATTCCTGAGCTGCCAGTGATCCAGACTCCCTCTGCCCTCCGGAACTGTCTGACCCATCCTGGTGCCCCGCTTCTGGTTGGAGATCTCGTCACATGGATGCCCCGTGTGTCTCTCTGGAATGCGTCTGGTGTCTGGGGATGATTCTCTCTACCTACAAGATGGTTCTGGCCTCGACTGGTGTTGGCAACTGTTTCTCTGGGGACTTGACAGTTCGATAGTTCAGGACTGGAACTTCTTACAAGTCTACCTGGGTCTTCAGTAACTACCTGGACTCCATATTAACATCAATTAACATCAGCTATTATAGCTGAACTGCCTCCCACCCTACACACTTTATAAATGCAGATCATTTACTGCTTTCTGTTTCACCCAAATGAGGATGGGTTCCCTGTTGAGTCTGGTTCCTCTCAAGGTTTCTTCCTATTACCATCTCAGGGAGTTTTTCCTTGCCACTGTCGCCCTCGGCTTGCTCACCAGGGACAAACTGACCATCTTGATTCATACAAATTCACATTTTATACAAACTTAAATCATTCTTTTGATTGTGTAAAGCTGCTTTGCGGCAATGAAAATTGCTAAAAGCGCTATACAAATAAAATTGAATTGAATTGAATTATTACATATATTATTTATAAACTTAATCAGGAATGTTTAATTTACATTCAAAATATTTAGTAGGCTACTGAATAGGTGTGACCTAACACTGTGTCCTTTTATTCTGTCCATATGCAGCTTTATTTTTTATTTTTGCTCTAGTGGTAGTTTAGTTTTCAATATTTTATTATTTTTTTTAAACCAAAAACTCAGTCTAAACTTTTTTTCATATTTCAAGAAATCACAGTTTGATAAGACTATGAAGAGTATTATCTGATAGGTTAATCTTTCAATAATTTGTTCGAAACGGAATAAATTCAATTTATTTATTCGAAACGGAATCCAACTTGGTCTGGTTTTTCTTCAGACATAATGGTAAAAATGCAATACTGTGCTTCACCACACCTTCAACACATAACCTCTAGGGCTTTTGTGTATGTTGTTTCTTAGTCTTATCTTAAAAATGTAAGGTGGAAAGTGACAACATCATGGTACTCCACACATTATTATTTTGGACGATATAATATTTATATGACACAATAAGAATTTATTTTAATATTTTAGTTATAAAAAATTTATTTAATCAATAAATACTAGGATAAATGTAGGGGATTGGGTCAGGAAGGGCATCCGACGTAAAACATTTGCCAAATCAACAATGCGAATGACAAATTTAATTCCCATACCGGATCTGTCGTGGCCCGGGTTAACAACGACCGGCACTGGTGCTGTTGACCTACAGGATGCTGGTGGAAATTGGGCTACTGTTGGTCGAAGGAGAGAAGGAAGGTGTGTTCGAAAGCAGAGAGGGAAGAGGAAAGGCAAGACTTAAGGAGTGATAGTAGGGATTTTGAATGTTGGGACCATGACAGGGAAGGGAAGAGAGTTGGTTGATATGATGCAGAGAAGAAAGGTGGATATACTGTGCGTCCAGGAGACCAGGTGGAAAGGTAGCAAGGCCAGAAGCTTAGAAGCAGGGTTCAAATTGTTTTACCATAGTGTGGATAGAAAAAAGAAATGGAGTAGGAGTTATTCTGAAAGAGAAGTTTGTAAGGAATGTTCTAGAGGAGAAGAGAGTATCAGATAGGGTGATGAGTCTGAAGCTGGAAATTGAAGGGGTGATGTTCAACATTGTTAGTGGTTATGCTCCACATAGGATGTGAGTTAGAAGAGAAGGAGAAATTCTGGAGTGAGTTGGATGAAGTGATGCAGACCATCTCCAGAGGTGAGAGAGTGGTGATTGGTGCAGACTTCAATGGACATGTTGAGGAAGGGAACAGAAGTGATGAAAATGTGATGGGCAGGTTTGGTCTTCAGGACAGGAATGTAGAAGGACAGATGATGGTGGACTTTGCAAAGAAGATGGAAATGGCAGTAGTAAATACTTTCTTCCAGAAGAGGCACGAACATAGGGTGACATATAAGAGTGGAGGCAGAAGCACTTAGGTGGACTACATCTTGTGTTAAAGTTATAATCTGAAAGAGATCAGTGACTGCAAAGTGTTTGCAGGGGAGAGTGTAGCCAGACAACACAGAATGGTGGTGTGTAAAATAACCCCGGTGGTGAGGAAGGTGAAGAGGACAAAGGCAGGGCAGAGGACAAAGTGGTGGAAGCTGAGAAAGGAAGAATGTTGTGTGGTCTTCAGGGAGGAGTTGACAGGCTATGGGTGGTTAGGAGGTGCTTTCAGTTGACTGGACAACTACAGCCAATGTGATCAGAGAGACAGGTAGGAGGGTACTTGGTGTATCATCAGGTAAGGGAAAAGTGGACAAGGAGACTTGGTGGTGGAATGAGGAAGTCCAGGAGTGTATACAGGGAAAGTGGCTAGCTAAGACGAAGTGGGACACTGAGAGGACTGAAGAGAGTAGACAGGAGTACAGGGAGATGCAGAGTAAGGTGAAGGTAAAGGTGGCAAAGGCCAAACACAAAGCATATGAGGACTTGTATGCTAGGCTGGCACTAGGACCCGAAAGTTAAGCGGTCGCGAACCAGGAAGTATAAAAGGAGTAAACAAACCATAGCACCTCGCTCAGTCATTAAATCTTGCCGATGCCACGTCAGAATCGTTCAGCGAATCTCACTCGAGTACTTACTTTCTTGGCTTTACTTTCTGATCGAGTGTGTATTTTTAGGACGAGGGTTAGATTGTGTCTTTCCCTTGCTCCCCGTTTGTGAGAGTCCTTAGATCAAATAGCGTGATTATCCTGCCTATTCGTGTTCTTCCGCGTTTGGGTTTACCATTCACCCAACAAAGGGCTAACCGCTAAAGCTACGTTATCTGGTCACCTCAGGTTAATTCTTGAGAGGCGTTAAAGAGGATGAAGAGTGGAAAGGCTGTTGGTCCTGATGACATACCTGTGGAGGTATAGTGCTAAGGAGAGGTGGCAGTAGAGTTTCTGACTAGTTTGTTTAACAAGATCTTGGAGAGTGAGAGGATTCCAGAGGAATGGAGAAGAAGTGTATTAGTGCAGATGTGCAGAGCTGTGGCAATTACATCAGATGCAGTATTTGCTTTAAGAATGCTGGTGGAGAAGTACAGAGAAGGTAATAAAAAGTTGCACTGTGTCTTTGTAGATTTAGAGAAAGCGTACGACAGGCTGCCGAGAGAGGAGCTGTGGTGTTGTATGAGAAAGTCTGGAGTGGCAGAGAAGTATGTTAGAGTAGTGCAGAACATGTATGAGAGCTGAGTGGTGAGATGTGCTGTAGGTGTGACAGAAGAGTTCAAGGTGAAGGTGGGTCTGCATCAAGGAGCAGCTCTGAGCCCCTTTCTTGTTTGCCATGGTGATGGACAGGATGACAGATGAGTTTAGACAGGAGTGCAACATGCTTCCCAGTTTGTTTCATCCCTGCCAAGACATACAATGATACTATGCCACGCACCCCCCCCCTTCCCGAAAAGAATGACATCATACAAGCGTTGCATGCAGTGGCTGGGTAGTATAGGGTGTTGCCAGCCAAGATGGGCCTTAACCCTGGATCTTCAGTTCCCCCTATTCAACAGCCTTAGCCTCCTGAGTCACCATACGTAGTTATTAGTTTTAAATGGCACCAACATCTCAGACATTCCCATCACAAAATTTAATTAGTAACATGGACATCACCTGATTTTTACTATGTTCAATACCTCTGCTAGGGTGTATTTTTTATTTCTATGTTTAATCCCCTGAAGAATTGTTGATTGCTTCTCATCTGGACCATGGTCTATGAGTTGCTGACTCCTAATATACACAATATGACCTGATGGAGCCACTAGGGGCAAGTGGGTGACGACTCGGCGGCATACTCGTCCAGCCAAAGCTAACGCTAAGGCTAGCCCACCGGAGCACACCTCTTCTGCGCGTCCAACATCTTCTAAGTGATGCACCCACTGAGAAACCTGAAAAAGCTCTGGTTATAGGAGACTCTATACTGAGACATGTGAAATTAGCCAGGCCTTTAGGGGCGCCAGCGGCAGTGGTTTGGTGTATCCCGGGAGATTGAGCACCGGACATAGCAGGTGATCTTAGGGCTCTAGGACAGCACAGGTTCTCCAAGATAGTAGTACATGCTGGAGCGAACGACATACGCCTTCGTTAGTCAAATGTTAGCAAAAATAACTTTTTAGAGGTGTTCATATTAGCGAAGGCGATGTCCGATAAAGTAGTATGCTCTGGTCCCATCCCAATGAGACGTGGTGACATAGCTTACAGCAGGTTAAGGTCGCTGAACCGCTGGATGTCCAGGTGGTGCTCTAAAAACAACGTGGGCTTCATAGATAATTGGAAGACCTTTGAGGGCAAAACTGGCCTGTTAGGGCGGGACGGTGTCCATCCCACTCGGGAAGGTGCTGCTCTCATTTCCTGTAATTTAGCTCATAGTCTCAGAAGAGGCCTAGTTAATCGGTGACAATCCAGAGCCCAGGCCAGGGAGCAGACAGACAGGCTTAACCAACCGTCTGCTAGCTGCATAGAGTCGTCACTTAGGGTTCACTGTATTGAGACAGTGCTATTAAGTTATCATAGTCGATTCCACTAATTGTCATTTACAGACCTCTAGGGCCATACTCTAAATTTCTTAGTAAGTTTTCAGATTTCCTTTCATACCTAGTCGTTTCTGTAGCCAAGGGATTAATTGCTGGAGATTTTAATTGTCATTTTGAGAATCCAGAAGACCCTGTGCGTAAAGCATTTATGTCCATACTGGACTCAGTAGGAGTAAATCAGTGTGTAGTAGAACCCACTCATAAAGCAGGTCACACTTTAGTTTTAATAATTTTCTTTGGATTAAGTATAAGAAATTTATTTACAAATCCATTGTCTAAAGCTATATCAGATCACTATCTTGTCTCAATTCTGTTGAGTCTGGTTCCTCTCAAGGTTTCATCCTACTACTATCTCAGGGAGTTTTTCCTTGCCACTGTCGCCCTCGGCTTGCTCACCAGGGACTATCTGACCATTTTGATTCATACACATTCAAATTCCATACAAACTTAAATAATTATTTTGATTGTGTAAAGCTGCTTTGGGACAATGCCAATTGTTAAAAGCGCTATACAAACAAAATTGAATTTAATTGAATATAATCCTTTTTTCTCCAAACTTATATTCTAAGTTCTTTAAAATTTTCTGTGAAAATTTTATTAATTTAATTTGGCTAAAGAATAGGAAGGCTGACATTTGGCTCTGTGGAATATCATTACAGTCCAATGTTAATTCTGGCACTTATGCTTTGCCATGCTATGATTTGTATTTGACTTGTATGTATAGGATTAACATTTACATTTAGGCATTTGGCAGACGCTCTTATCCAGAGCAACTTACAAAAAGTGCTTTAAAGTTTACATCATTGGATACATACTTACACTGGGTTAACTAAGTTAATAAAAGGATTAACAGTGTGGCCTTAAGAAAAACACTTAATAGTGCATCTAATCAGAAAAAAGACAACATAAACAAAGGAGGACAAAGTAGCATTTAAAAAAGGTCATGCTGTCTGATGAGTCCAGATATATCCAATTTAAGGGTGTCAGGGTAAGAAGGAAAGCACATGAATTAAAGCCCAGCACACATAGTGGCCACTTTACAAGCCTCTGGAGGCAGTTTTATGATCCGGATTTTTTTAATTGGTCAGATCTAGTTTAACATTTTAATACATTAATATAAATATTCATTAACATTAATATTTTAATACAAATTAATGACCTAAATGCACTGGATTACTGAATGGGTTATCCCTACAATGCATTTATTTTACTCATTGAATGAGGAATAATTTTCACACATTTATTGGCCACCACATTGTGCACCTGTAATCATAGCCAGAGGTGGTCAAATGGCAAAGCTGGTCAAATCAAAAAAGTTGTATGTCTATCAGTGATCATCTCTTATTCAGTAGAAGACTGTCACAGATGTGATGCTTGCAATCATTTAATTTCCCTTATGCATCAATATGCCACTTGATTATCACTAACTAGAAGCACACTGTGCTTGTGTGTGAAGGTGTGTGAAGGTGTGTTTGCCTTTGGAAACTGACCTTAATGTTAGATTTACAGTATGTTTTATTTGGGTCTAACTTGAGACTTGTAATATTTCAACACAATTTTGTGTATTCCCATTACTTAAAACCTGATGCACTGCACATTCATAAATTTTCTGTTTTCACAGATAACAACCACTATTTTTAATTCTTAAGAGAAAAACCTTTGTCAGATTGTCAGACCCTGGCTCTGTTCTTAGATTTTTTGTTCATTATATTATATGCTGTGACAAGGGATTGTACACCTCTTATAATGGTCACACAACTTTCTGCAACAAAAGGCAGTTCAGCACCACAGACAGGGTAAAAAGGGGCAAGGCACCATAACTCTACCCGGCCGGTTAAGGAAGCGCGTCCAAGGAGCACCGGCCGCCACTGCCCGGCCGCCACATATCCGCACGCGTTGTTCACCACGTCCAGCCAAGCTACTCGCTGTCATCGCTTGACTGTGGAAGACGACACACTCTTAGACAGGAGTTACTGCACCCCACTGCTCCCTACACCCTCACTCCCTCTCTCTTCCCTTCACATTACCAAAAATAAAAGCACGTTGGAGCAGCACCTGCCACCTCCGTCTCTGTCTGTGCCCCGCTGAAAAAAGGAAGCTTTACAATGCAAACTGACTAAGAATCTTACCCACTGTATCAAAAGTGAGCAAATGAATACTGAAAAAATACAATGATTTTCCCTTTCTTCGCTTCCATTATCAGAATTTCTATTGCTGTTTGCATTCTGTTTCCAC
Organism: Clarias gariepinus; assembly: GCF_024256425.1. Lineage (NCBI taxonomy): Eukaryota > Metazoa > Chordata > Actinopteri > Siluriformes > Clariidae > Clarias > Clarias gariepinus. The sequence goes on from NC_071125.1 coordinate 8,593,617, forward strand.
ACTAGTTTTAAGCATCCTCCACAATTATGAACTCATTTAATTTATAATGATTACATAAATGCATTAAATGTGGCATGACCATTGTCAATATCACTCTTACACTGAATGCACAAGACTTAACACAGCCTATGAATGTGGTCATCAAGTAATACAACTCATTACAAATCACCTGACTACTGATTAGCAACAATTAGACTTAATTATACACACATGGATGATTGTGTGTGTGTGTGTGTGTGTGTGTATATATATATATATATATATATATATGTGTGTGTGTTTGTGTGTGTGTGTGTGTGTGTGTGATATCTTCCAAGTTGCCTGTTCAACCTGCTACTGCATCCTTTTTGAAACCATTTATGAGTTTGTGATGGATTATTCGACTTCACCATAAACACAGCGGACAAAGTCATCAAACTGACAGAAGTTCTAGAAAACTAGAGGCATTACACCCACATGGTGTATCAGGGGCTGGAACAGACATGCCAGCAGATTTTACAGCTTAGAGCCACATTGTCTCATACTCTGGAAGGCCAATGGAGTACATGTGTTTTCTGTTTTAGTGTTCCACATATTTTCCAGCTCAAGAGGTCCTCCAGTTTGCCTCTGTTGGGCTATTTTTGGTAGGTCCTGACGACTGCAATTTTGGAGTTGTTCCGACCCCGTCATTTAGTCATACCATGTATTAATAACATATAATTAAAATCTCCATATAAAATCGGGAATACGCACTTGGTCCATCATGCCTTATCCATCCAGTATGGTATAAAATGGTCTACATCCATAGATTTCCATAAAACCTAATTACTAAATAATTATGACTTGCCTTACAATAGCAGTATTAATTGCAGGGGCAACAAGATCCAGGCTGGTATGGGGCACTGATTAATGACCAGATAAATAATTGAAACATTTCATGCAACATTAACAAATCTGATTAAATATTTACCACTCCAGAGACCAACAAAATAGAGTTGAACTTTAGGCTATTTACATTTTTGCCTTTGCTGTACTGCTACAGTATTTTCCCTGCTGTAAGTCCTCAAAGAGTGAGTGAAATAGAAACACAGCAGAAAACATCTAATAAGATTTATCATAATGCACTGAAGATTTATCATAATGCACTGTGCCTTTACCCATTTTTTCAACACATACACCTGTACTGATTGTTATTTATTGAGATCGTCACTCATCATTGGACTTGTTTAATACCCAGAAAAAGTATGCTAAATCTATACTTAAGTGTGCTTGCAACCAGACGAATAATTAATATATTTGAAATTTGCTATTTTGGAGCAACTAATTTTGTACTTAGTATAGTTATGTTATAAAAAAAGACAAATTTAAATGTACTATAGTTAATTTTCAATAAAACAAATACACACAAAACAAAGATTTTTGTCCAAATACATTTTTTATCATATTGGAATATACTGTATTAGTTAAAACCTGGTGCATTGATTCTAGCTGTTACACAACAGGGAAAAAAAGAAGTAGCAAGCTAAGATTTAGCAATCTGAGGACAAAATGAATGCAGAAGAAACACAGGCCTCAGGCTGGGATGGGGTTCATCTTCCTACAACTCGGAGTGTGCCCTCCTCCAGTTTCTGATTGGCTGGTATTGACCCTCCTCTAGTGTCTGTTTGGCTGGAATTGTTGGAATAAGTTTTAACACTAGTGTAGCAAGAGTCGTTTTGTGATGTTGAGTGTAAGCAAGTGAGAATTTGAACACACAAAAATGAAACACGAGTTTGAGCTTTCCCACGAGTAAAGCACTGAAATAAGTACATTTAAATTTAAATGAAAATATACTGAGACTAGAGTATATTAAAATGTGTATTCTAGTGTGTATATCTTTTCTGTACATTGCTGCAATGATTATTTTGAGCATATTTTTTTTTTTACAAATATGTCAAAAATATATTTAACAACAAGGCATAAGTAAGTGTGCTTTGGAAATGACCCTGAACTTAAATTTGTTAAATTTTCCTATAGCATATTTCTGGACAGTGTACTAGAATACACCTGGATTTGAGGTCTGGGGTTTGATTGTGTAATTTTAACACATTTTACATTTTTTATTTGAGTCACCCCAGGGTGGATTTGGGTGTGTAAGTTGTAGGAAGAAGAACCCCATCCCAGCTTGAGGCCTGTGTTTCTTCGGCATTCATTTTGTCCTCAACCCTAAACAGTTTCTCATTAACTTCTCATGAACAGCATCTCCTATCACATGCTACCACAATGCTTCACTGTACTTATAGTCTCAGCATGATGACCAGAGTGTTGGGTTTTCACCAAATATTGTAGTCTATTGAGATCAGAAAACCCTTTTGTAATTTCGAACATACCTTTTGTAACACTTTTTTTTTTTTTTTTTTTTTTTTTTTTTTACATTCTACCAGCCCAGTGTTGTGGAGTGTTGGGATGTGGTTCTCATGTAAGTAACTTTTCCAATCCTTGCTAAATTTCCGGCTCTTTAAGCCTCTTAATTATTTTCTGATTAATGCCCTCTATACATGGTCACTAGTGGTTAGCATCTGCTAAAAAGACACAGAGTTTATAAGAAATGGGCTAAATGCAATAAATGCTCCACACACTATTAAACTTTTTATATACCCTAATCCTGATTAAAACCTTTTCAGAAACTATCCTAGTAAAAAAAAAAAAAAAAAAAAGTACCTTTTTTGTGTAAATGCACTTTGTACAAAATCAGTTTTTTGGAAATTTTCCAAAAAAGCAAACTTCAAGTATACTAGTTATTAGTCTGGCTGCAAGTACACATAAGTACGCTTTGGCATGTTGAAATCCAATATATCTACCATAACTTTTTTCACTTTGACTATTATTTTAATAGCTACTTGCTCATCATGATGCTGTTTATTTAAATATATTTACTTTAGAGTCTCTGGGGTATTCTATGTGAAGGTGTATTTATATTGGGTTCATATTACTCTTTGATGACTCTGCCAGAACTACAGTATGTTATAGGTTTCACAGCAGTGGGTTGAATACTTTTTTAATCACAACTTCAAGTCCACTTTAATTCTATTCTATACCTCTATAAAATGTAGGGGGTGAATACTTGAATGCAAATCACTACATGTGAAATACTTGACTATGGACAGTATTAAGTTCTCCAAACACATTATGTAGCTGTACATATAATGCCAAACAAATGACAATTAACAGGTTTGACCTTTCTGGTCACATTGCTGATGGAAGGCAACCAAGCTTTCAAGAACTGAAAGGATTTTTTGAGCACATATTGACTAAATTGTGTGTACTTAATATTGAGTGATGGAGTGTTTGTCACCCAAAAAATTTATTCTTTCTTGTGCAGAGAAGTGGCTTTGATTAAAAATGTTTGCTAAATAAATAAATGCAATATAAAAATGCAAAGCATCATGGGTACCCCTTTAGTTGCGGAAAGTATAGGTGTTTTGCAGCAGGTGTTGTTTATCCACAACATTGCTGGTATTTCTTCCTCTCTGACCCACATCATACAAGCCATATGCATGTGTATTTAATTAGGGGTTGTTACTCAGATAACTCTCAGGCCAAGGTATCTCATTTGCAAACTGACCTGATTAGACTTATATAAAATATTATAGATTTATTTAATCATTTTTTTATGCAGGGTTAAATTTATTTTTAGGACTGCAGTCTGATGTTTAAGCAGATGAATGCAAATTTGAGTTACATCAGTTTGCATCACAAGTGAGTCAGACAGACACTGAATGGTTCCTTTTTTTTTTTTTTTTACAAAAAGTCTGTGAACAGTTCAGGGACACATAATACCTACTCACTCTCACAGCTTTGCTCATGATAAAAAGCAGCCAGTTTTTCTCTGAGCACAAAATTTGGTTTAGATCTTTTACATGCATTTTGGGGTAATTATCTGCAAACAGGACAACAAATCAGAGATAGACAGAGTGATACATTTGACATTTTCTCCTAACCTGAATATCCCTAACTCATTGGCAATTGCCACAATGATGTAAGATTAATGAGTCACAACAGTCATGTGCAAAGTGGTCAGAATTGTAAGTCGTAGCTGTGCTGTTTAATGGAACCATTGTTCTGAATGGAGAGAAGATGAAGATATTTCAATTACTGTAACAAATGTAACAATAAAAAGACAAAACAAGCAAGGCCAGAGTACTCTCAGGTCTTTTCATTTCTATGCTGTTTTGCTAATTAAATGAAGTAATTGTACATTTACAAATTATGTGAAGTATAAAAATACAAAGAATTCAAACATAGACACATGATTGTGAGCATGCCTGGAAAAAAAGCCAGTCATGTGGCACTATGGCTGAATTCTGAAAACAATAAATTAACCAGTAATTATTTACCCATTAATGTTGCCATGACCAGGGATGGGTAAAGTGAAATTATGAAAAATAAGCATTTGTTTTCATGTAAAATGCTATGACAATTGATATACTGTTGATACAATTGATATAATATATTCAACATTGTATTCAACATTGCATAATACAGAAGACACTTAAATTTATTGCAGAATAAATATGGAATTGTGTAGTAATAAAAAAATAACCTAAAATATGATTTCTCAGAGGTTTTGAATAGTTGTTGTCTGCTTTTCTTCACGCTTCACTCCAACTTGCCCCAAACCATCTCAATTGTATTTCGATCAGGTGATTGTATAGGCCAGGTCATCTGATGCAGCACTCCACCACTCTTCTACTTGGACAAATAGTTTTCATATAACCTAAAGGTGTATTTGAGGTCAATAACCAAGGTTGCTAACCCAGGATACACTGAAAGGGGGTGAGACCAGTGGTACGTTGGTGAAGGGAGTGCTGGCCATACTCAGCCTAACCCAGGAACTGGTTCCAGGAATTCTGGTGACCGTGACAGAAGGTACGAAGGAATTGGCCGATCTCTTGAATTTTTCGGTCTGTCTGTCCATTTGTTTGAGGATGGTACCCTGAGGACAGAATCACGGTCACACCTAGAAGACGAAAGAACGCTCGCCAGACTCGTGATATAAACTGGGGACCTCGATCCAAGACAATATCATTTGGAATTCCGTAGTAGTGGAAGACTCTGTTGAAGAGTAGTTCAGCAGTCTCCATAGCGGTTGGTAGACTTCTAAGAGGAATGCTTGCATCCTTTAGAGAATCTGTCCACTACAACCAGTACACAGGTATGTCCCACAAAGTCAGACTTTGGTTTTCCACGGAGTAGAGAAGCCAAAGGGCCTGCAGTGGTACTGTAGTTCTTTATAAATCTCCTAAAAAAGTTGGCAAATTCCGGAAGAATCATTGTAATTTCTTAATGGTCATAGGTTCAGGCCAGTTGGTAATGGTCAAAACCTTCTCCTCATCCATCCTAACTTACTTTTGGTCTATGATATACCCGAGGAAGTGAACTGACGACTGGTGGAAGGAACATTTCTCAGCTTTAAGGAATACCTGGAACTGATGTGACGTGAAGGTGATGCTCTGACTCAGACTTCCGTTTATCCCCCTTTCTTATTCGAATCAGGTTATAGGCACTTCGGCGGTCTAGTTTGGTGAAAAGTCTGGCCCCGCGGAGACATTCTAAGGTAGCTGGAACCAGGGGTAATGGGTAGCGAAACTTGATCATAGCTTGGTTGAGGGTATGAAAGTCAATGCAGGGCCTTTCTTGGCCACGAAGAAGCTAGACGCTGCCGGGGAAGTTGATGATGAGCAAATCATGGGAAAACGCTATGGGAATATCTTTTCGTGTTGCCGGTTGTGAAGCATGTGTGTACCAAACACGCCAAATTTTGGCTTATATAACCTCGGTCAGGTGACGTCATCTGATTAGATGCACCTGCAGGTTATAAATAGGAGTGAGCCGGCAACATTCCTCAGATCTTTTTCTTCACCGCATTGTGCGCGTGTGTGTGTCAGCAAGCATAACAAAAATAAGCAGAATTAAATCTATAAAACTCACCAGTTATTATGGCGGAGTTTAGAACTAGATGTCCCCCTCCTTGTGAAAATTTCCTTTCGGAGGGCGATATGCACACATTCTGCTTCGAATGTTTAGGTGAAAAGCACGCTCTCGAAGGGCTTAATGGAGAGTGTGAGCACTGTGATCTTCTCCCCATGAAGCTGCTTTGCACGCGTCTCGCGTTCTTTAGGGAACCACGAGCCGCGCTGCACTCATGGGGATCACAAGCAGATCTGGCCGAGGAGCGAAAGACGGAGTCCCTCCTTTCTCTCGCCCTCTCCCCCGATCCCGATGTCTCTCCTTCCACTTCACGAGCGCACTCCGGTGCTTCTTGCGGGTGTGTTGAAGAGACTCGTTCTCCTGCTTCTGTGGAAATGGAAGTTGCTTCCTCAAAACGCTCCTCAAAAGATGAAAGAGAATATGAGGAATTGCTCAAAGTTATAACGCGTGCAGTCGAACGACTGCATATTGACTGGCCACAGGAGCAGGTTCACCCAAAACAATCTAAATTAGATGACAGATTTCTGTCAGGTGGCCAGGAGATGGAGCCAAAACACCGCTCTCTCCCATTTTTTAAAGACCTCCACAACGAGTTATCTCGTTCTTGGAGAAATCCTTTTTCTTCCCGTATTTTTGTACAATCGACTTCGTTTTATTCGAACATCGTTGATGCAAAAGCACGAGGTTATGTGGTGATGCCCCAGATAGAAGAGACGCTTGCGGGCTATCTCTCTCCTGGAACATCATCCTCATTAAAGAAACCAACACTTCCCTCCAAGCCGTGTAGAACTTCTTCTACCCTGGTAGGGAAAGCGTTCCAAGCAGCAGGTCAGGCCGGCGCTTCCTTGCACACCATGGCGGTTTTGCAGGCGTATCAGGCTGATCTGCTGAAAGATTTGAGCACGAGCGGCACACTGAATCATGACGCATTCAATGAATTACGCCGGGCTACTGATTTATCCCTGCGTGCGACTAAACAGACAGCCCGTGCAATCGGCCGTTCCATGGCCTCCTTGGTGACCGCTGAAAGGCACCTGTGGTTAAACCTGACAGGCATCAAGGACAAGGATAGAAGATTCCTCCTTGATGCCCCTGTCTCACCTTCCGGCCTATTTGGCGACGCTGTGAATTCTGTCGCCACTAGGTTCCGAGAAGCTAAATTGTATGAACAGGCTTTTGGGAAATTTCTCCCACGCCGTGCTCAAGAGTCGAGGCCCTCGGCCACCCAGCCTCGGCCAGATCTGAATCTCACCAGGCGAGAGGCACAGAAAGAGAGCGTCAGCAGCCGGGCACCCCCCCGTAAGGACTGTGGTACGGCTCGTCGCCCCCAACAGGCTGCCTCCAAAAGATCAGATCGCCGCACTGTCTTCTTTTCAAAGACTAAGTCCTGAAGCCTACATGCCCAGGACTGTGGGGGTGATCCCCCCCGGGGAACGGCACTCAACTCTCTTTCCTATAAGAGCATGCCCCCCCGGACACCTCCAGAGATATGTTAGTGCCTCGGTTTTATCCTGCTATATTCCAGGATGCCGAACCACTAACAGACCCCCCCCCCCCCATATCTCCCTGGGTGCTAAAGACTGTAGAGAAAGGCTACAGGATTCAGTTTGCTCATCGCCCTCCGCGTTTCAACGGCGTGGTCTACACTTCCGTGATACCGGAGAGAGCGCATCTGCTAAACTCCGAACTCCAGGTGTTGCTGGAGAAGGGAGCCATAGAACAGGTTCCTCCTCCAGACAGGGAGTCAGGCTACTACAGTCGCTACTTTCTGGTTTCCAAGAAAGGCGGGGGGCTGCGTCCAATTTTGGATCTTCGCGGGTTGAACCGCTATCTCAAAAAGTACAGATTCAAGATGTTAACCATCAAATCCCACCAGAAGATTGGTTCGTGACGATAGATTTAAAGGACACATACTTCCACATAAAAGTTTTGCCACAACACAGGAAGTTCCTGAGGTTCGCTTTCGGGGGAGAAGCTTACCAGTATCAGGTCCTTCCATTCGGTCTAGCTCTGTCACCCCGCACATATACAAAATGTATGGATACTGTCCTGGCTCCCTTGCGACTCCAGGGCATCCGTATTCTCAATTACATAGACGACTGGCTAATCCTGGCCCAGTCTCAGCAGCTAGCGCTCCGACATCGCGATGTCGTCCTAGCTCATCTTCATTCGCTGGGATTGAGACTCAACGCTACCAAAAGCGTTCTCGTTCTGGCTCAGAGGACAACATACTTGGGTGTCAGATGGGATTCGATCACTATGCGGGCACAATTGTCTCCCGCTCGTGTCAAATCCATCCTCAGCGCCCTCAAGGAAATCAGGCTAGACCAGGAACTGACTATTTATCACTTTCAAAAATATTTAGGCCTCATGGCAGCTGCATTCACGGTGATACCTTTGGGCCTTCTGCACATGAGAGCTTTTCAGTTGTGGCTAAGAGCCAGGGGATTTCATACAGGGGCCAATCCCCGAAGGCGAATAAGGGTTACGCTCGAAGGACGTCGTACCCTTTCTATGTGGTTCAGACCCCAGTTTCTCACCTTGGGTCCCACTCTAGGTCCGTCTTGTCGTCGCAAAATGCTAACGACAGACGCTTCCCTTACTGGCTGGGGTGTGGTCTTGGATGGCCGTCCAGCTCAAGGGTGCTGGAGAGGTCATCTTCTCGCATGGCACATCAATGGTCTCGAAATGATGGCTTTATTTTTGGCCCTACAGCACTTCCTCCAGCAGCTGAGAGGCTACCATGTTCTAGTGCGGGTGGACAATACATCGGTAGTCTCCTACATAAATCGCCAGGGCGGACTGCACTCGCGCCGCTTGAACGAGCTAGCGCATCAGGTTCTGCTCTGGGCACAGGACAAGTTCCTGTCCCTCAGGGCGATTTACATTCCAGGGCACATGAATGTGGGAGCAGATTTACTGTCCAGACAAGCTGTGACCAACGGGGAATGGAAACTCCACCCCGACATAGTCAGCCAAATCTGGGAAAGATTCTTTACAGCAGAGGTGGACCTCTTTGCCTCCCAAGAGACAGCACAATGTCCTCTCTACTACTCTCTGACTCATCCAGCTCCCCTGGGTCTGGACGCGATGGCCCATACGTGGCCCAATTTACGCCTTTATGCGTTTCCACCAATATCTCTGCTCCCGGGAGTCCTGGCGAGGGTCCGTCAACACGGTTTGCGCCTCTTACTGATAGCGCCCCGTTGGCCGGCCAGAGTATGGTTCTCGGATCTAATATCTCTCCTCGATGGCTCACCTTGATGATTCCAGTGAGGAGGGATCTTCTGTCCCAGGCGGGGACAGAATATTTCATCCCCGACCGGAGCTTTGGAACCTTCACGTTTGGCCCCTGAACGGGACCAACTAAGTCAAGCTGGTCTCCCAGCCAGCGTTATTGACACTATTCTAGCCGCTAGAGCTCCCTCCACTAGAAAAGCTTATGCCCTCAAATGGAATGTTTTTGAAAGTTGGTGCATGACGAAGCAGGTAGACCCAGTCCACTGCCAAATTGTTTCAGTGCTGAAGTTCCTGAAGGATAAGTTGTCCTCGGGCTTGTGCCCTAGTACCCTTAGGACGTACGTGGCCGCTATCTCAGCCTGCCACGTTCCAATCGAGGGGATTACTGTGGGAAAACACCCTTTAGTTGCCCGTTTTATTTGTGGAGCTAAACGGTTGAGGCCACCCACTAGAGCCACGACCCCTTCATGGGATTTATCTATCGTGCTCGAAGGTCTAATTGACACTCCTTTCGAACCACTAGAGTCAGCGCCGGACAGGCTTCTGACTCTTAAGATGGTTTTTCTTATGGCCATTACCTCTCTCAAGAGGATTGGGGATCTGCGCGCCTTGTCAGTCTCCCCATCCTGCCTGGACTTTGGCCCTGGGCTAGTCAAGGCCATTCTGCATCCTCACCCGAACTATCTTCCGAAAGTTCCATTTTCTAACATGCACCCTGTTGTTCTTGAAGCCTTCTGTCCTCCGCCTTTTACAGCTTCGGAGCAGGAGAAACTTCACCTATTATGTCCAGTACGTGCTCTTCGGATTTACGTCCACCGCACCTGCCAGTGGCGTAGATCAGAGCAGCTCTTTATTTGCTATGGAGGCCGCAACCGGGGGGCGGCCGCTACTACGCAGACCATGTCACATTGGGTGAGAGATGCTATTGCTCTCTCCTATGAGGCGCGTGGGCTCACTTCGCCTCTAGGAATCAGGGCTCATTCAACCAGGGGGATTGCTTCATCTATTGCACTAGCAAGAGGTATTCCCCTGCAACAAGTGTGTGACGTGGCGGGCTGGTCCTCTCCGCACACATTTATTAGATTTTATAGTCTGGATGTTCCTGTCACTCCGGGCTCACGAGTCCTCGAGTCAGCTTCCCAGACATAGTTCTGAGACCTCTCAGCCTTGTGCGCACACGCTACACAATGCGGGGTCCAGACACTCGCAGTGCGGCGACGTTGGTACTCTCGTTCCCATAGCGTTTTCACGCAGCATCGAGTGTAGCCTTTGAAAGGGAACGTCTCGGATTACTTTGTTGTAACCCTGTTCCCTGAAAAGGCGGGAACGAGATGCTGCGTCCCAATGCCGCACTGCCCACGTGACCGGACGTCCGTTCAGACAATCAATCTGAGGAATGTTGCCGGCTCACTCCTATTTATAACCTGCAGGTGCATCTAATCAGATGACGTCACCTGACCGAGGTTATATAAGCCAAAATTTGGCGTGTTTGGTACACACATGCTTCACAACCGGCAACACGAAAAGATATTCCCATAGCGTTTTCACGCAGCATCTCGTTCCCGCCTTTTCAGGGAACAGGGTTACAACAAAGTAACCCAAGACGTTTTCTGGTTATGGATTGGATCTGGCAGACTTTTTTTGTCCAGCTGGTCTTGAGTTGGGCTGCCACTGAAACGGTAACATGAGAGGCAGTGAGGCTTACATTTGTGGTGAGGGGTTGTAACTTTTTCTACCTTAGTTGAAATCGTACTTACCATGGGACAATAAGGACGAATGAGGCACTCAATCTTGAAATGCCCCACGTTGCGGTAGTACAAGCAGAGACCCTGGGTCAGCCGTCTTTGTCTTTCAGCCATGCAAACAGTCTTGTCACCAGTCTCGCCTGCGATCAGATTGATTCAGTCCATTGTAGTGCCTGCCCAGCCAAGAGAGAAATTACGTAAGGCTACTTTTGCCTGATCAGTGGGATATAATGTAGATTGCATGGTGAACGCTAGGGAGCACTGTAGGGAAAACCCTTGCAATTCCCCGCCGAACCAGAGAAGGGTACTGGTCATGCCATGGGACTACAAACCTGGAGTGTAGAGGAAGCGTTGGATGTACTGGTGGCTGTGTCTTGTAATGGCGGTGGTGTTGTTGTGAGTAATGCCTGGCGAAGCTGATTTACCAGCACTAGAACCGGGTCTGGCTCACTCATCCTTAGAGTTGGTATGGTCCGGGGTCTGTAACAAAGACGGACTCCACAAGATGGTAAGTACTGTATAAAGATGAGTGAGTTTATTTTACAGCAGGGTATGAGATGCATTGAGATGTAGTTTAATAACAGGCAATTGATTCAAACGTCAGACTCAAACTGACGAAACCTGGAAAGAAGTGTAAGAAGTATTTTCTTTTTACGTGATCGTAGGGAGTTAAGTTCACTTCGTAGATACGAGCCCAGATACTGACTGATGCGCGGTGTGTGGTTTTTTTGTGCTGCTGCTGATTGGTGACAGGTAATGGTTATTATAATTCTGGAGATAAAGAGCACCTTGTCTGACTGAGTTCGGAGCCTGGCCCGACTGTGACAGCGGGCTTTTACAACGTCACAGCGTTTTGATGTGACCCACTATTATTTTAGGTGTTTAAACTCATAATTAAGCTTAAATTTATTTAAGTATTATAATGTAATCTAAGGTGTTTTTGCTATGTAGTTTTTTAGTGTGCATAGGAATTGCATCAGAAACCATGCTTTATTATTTGCTTGCAAACCCTTTTTGTGTGAGGAATCTGGGTGTATAGGTGTTTACAGCTAAAACATTAACAGGAATCCTGGGGAAATCTGCTGTCACCTGAGCCAGGTGTCAATAAGTCTTGTATATTCATGAAAAGTCATAGCTTATTCAGTAAAACAGAGGCTCTGCTGAAAAAGTTAGGCACATTTTACCCCAAACAAAAAGCTTGTTTTAAGTGTTATAATTTAGTTGTTTTACTATGGACACACACCCAAGTCTTTCATGAATTCACTTCGAAACAATCTGCCAGGTTTGTTTATTCTCCAGAGAAAATATAATATGTACATACATAAAAAAAATATTTAGGGATATATGTGAAATATATTTTATTTAAATATTAACGATTAAACAAGGAAAGAAGACATGCTGATCTTTAGTTTGTGATTTGGACAAAAGATCTATGAAGGAAAACATCAGTTTTGGTTATTTTATAAAATCTAAAAGTATTCAGTATATTTATGTATTACACTCAAAGTTTTAACTCCAGCTATAAAACTACCATTAAACATTATAATTTTTTTTTATAATTTTATGTTTTGCTGGTGAAATAAATTTTAGGTAAAGACATTTGCTCAGTCGTTATAATTAGTTTTAAAACCCCCTTTTTGCCACCAGAAAAACTGGTTTGATAACTTCACACCTATCCTCAATGAAAGGTGAGAAGAGATTATGTAGAATCTCCTGACATAAATCCCACTGAGATGGTGTGGCATGCTCTGAAAGACTATATTCAACAAGAAGCAAAACCAACTATGAAGTCAGAATTAATTGCTGCCATTAATGCGTTCTGGTTTCAGAAACTTGCAGAAAAGGCATGCAATAAATAGCTTAATAGGTTGTTTTAAAGTTCTTCCAGTGGTGGTTAGAATCAGGGTGGACACACTGGAATGTACTAAAAACTGCATTTTTGACCCATTAAAAAAAATAAAAAATAAATCACATTTTGTTGTTTATTATATCAAATGTTTATTAGATTCAACTAAAATCATTAGATTTTTTATGTTTTGCTGCATTGAGACTTAACAAAACCGGTTTGTAAACCTAGTCATTCCAATGTCACAAATTCTAAATGTTTAATAGTTTCACGTAAATACTTTTATATGCACATAAGAATCTATCCCCGAGAAAATGACTTGTAGCATGAATTTACACGAAGTGTTTCAGGCTTTTTTTTATAATAGTAATCATCATGCTTTTTTGCTATTTGTGTCCAGCATTGAATAATTATTCGATCCAATATTTGACCATGACTGGCTGGATTGTGTTTGTGAATTTATGATTGAAAGCTAGCGTGCGCTTTCACTTTGTGAAAATTGTTTAAATGTAATTAAGAAATGGCAGTTAACAGGAACAGTGGTTGGTCAAGATAAGGTCTGGAAGACCAAGAAACATGTCAGAGAAAACAGAAGGTTGTAGGCTCATAGGATTGCTAAAAAAGCAAGTCAGAACCCCAGTTTGACTGCATAAGACCTCCAGGAAGCAATCAGTCCTGTGGACCAATAAGTTAAAATAGAACTCTTTGGCCGCAGTGAGCAAAGATATGTTGGGGAAACAAAGGGCACAGAATTTCATGAAAAGAACACCAGTCCAAATGTTAAGCATAGGGATGGAACAATTTTGCTTTGCGGCTGTATGCTTTGCAACAAATGGCACAGGGAATATTGCACGGATAAAGGCAAGGATGGATTCAATTAAACTCCAACAAATTATGGAAGGAAACATAACACCATCTTTATAAAAAACGGAAGTTAAAACGAAGATGGCTTTCACAAGTTAATAATGATCCTAAACACACCTCAAAATCCACAATGAACTACCTCAGAGGTATAAGCTAAAGGTTTTGCCATGGCCCTTACAGTCCTCTAACCTAAACATCATTGAAAGTCTGTGGATAGACCTCAAAAGAGCAGTGCATGCAAGACAGCCCAGGAATCTCATAACTGGATTACTGATGTAAGGAAGAATTTTTTTAATTCCCTTAAACAAGATCTAAAAGGCCCTTAGCTGGCTATTAAAAAAGTGTTTAAAAGTTCATGCCTTTTGGAGATGACTTTATCTTTGGGACCAGGGGTGCCCAAACCTTCCATGCCACTGTATTTGGGCTCTACTCTTGGGTGCCGTAAATCTGTGCTTTCTGAAGCTGTTCGTTGTCATTTCCTGGGATGGTCCTTATAAGAGCCAGTTGATCATGGTGTTTGTTGATTTTGGTGACTGCACTTGGGAATACATTCAAAGTTCTTAAGGCTTTTCAGAAAGATTGACCTTAATTTTTTTTTTTTTTTATTATGATGGACTGTCTATTCTCTTTACTTAACTAAGTGTTTGGCCATAATATGTATTTGTGCTTGTAGTAGCAGTACATTAAACTACATTAAACAACTTCACACCTGTGATTTAAAAACCATTTGAGGTGACTACCTTGTGAATGTGATACAGTGATACAGTCATGGTCAGGGGCCATGGCCAAGCAAAGCAAATAGTCATGTGGTGGAGCTTTTAGTGAGTGACACTTTTAGTGAGTGACTTTAAAGAGGAGACCGGAATGCCGCCCTTTGATCTCTGTGAGAGGACAGCGAGAGAAAGAGCTGCTCGAGCTCTCACGGCACTTTCACTCCTGTACAGAGCCTTCGCATCACCACTGCTGAAGAGGAAAATGCTGCTAGGAGAACTGCGCATGCCAGTGGACATGCACATGCATACCTTCAATTCTTTCCTTCCCTTTTTCCCTTCCTCCCTCCTTTAACCATTTCCTTTTTTATAATTCAAATAAAATTACCCTTTTTCCCCATAAGACCTTGCCTCGTGTCCGTGTGTCTGTGGTGCCACCCGTGAAGGGTCGGACTTTTAACGCAATTCACCGGTCATTTGACCGCCTATTGTTTTGAATGGGAAGGTTGTCGCTGACACACAATGATCACTAGATGGCACTTTCACCCAAAGCAAATAGTTTAGCTACAAGATCAACTTGCACTTGGACAATGCGTCATTCATTCCCGCATTGATAATCAGCGATATTTTTTTTTTCATATTCAATTAAGAAAAACCTACAAACCTTCTGAACGGTTTGGATGTTTTTTTTAGTGTGTCACTGCTTTAGATGGAGCAGCAGCAGCGATTTAGTTCCGACTCGCTTTCGTGAAATTATCCCTGAAACAATGTAATGACCCCTCTTGAGGATATAAAGCTCAGATCTATCACAGCAGATAATAACCTATGCTATGTCATAACCGAAGCAAACACCACGATTATGCCTCATTTCATTCAGTGTTGCTAGTCAACGGACCACGTGCCTAATCGGTAAATTTCATTTTTTTAGTTTAGCTCTAAAAAAAAAGCTGTATTTTGTTTGTTTGTTTATATTTAGAATTTTTATAACAGTACAAGATAACAGTTTGGTCTGTGCAGTTAGTGCCCTTCCAGAGGTTGTACGGTACGTGCGCGCGGTCCACTACGCAGCAAAAATATGTTACTATATTATGACTGGAATAAAGCGGCTCACATCGGCATGTGTTTTGCACAGCGCCGCAAAGACAGCGTTTATTTAACATGTATAAATTTGTGCTTGTTGTATTTTTGCGAAAGAGAAAGCTCTTATAAATCTCTTATATCGATTTTGTTTCAGTCATAATATTCATCTATCATAAAGAGGGGCAACATATACTTGCTGATTAAACATGGCATTTTTTAAAAGTGAAATTTGAGCAGCTTTAATTAATAATAATAAAATAATTGCAATGCTGGACAGAAATTATTATTCTTTTGATTATTATTATCATGTTCTTTTGCTGTTTGTTTTCAGCGTTGAATGATTATTTGAAACTGAACTGCTTCGTGTAGATTCATGCCACAAGTCGTTTTATCATACAGATATTATTATGTTGTTCTCAGACCACTGAGCTTCTGCAGATTCCAAAATTGACATTTTTACTGTTTTTTAATCACTGAAATGGAAGAGACAGAAAGTTTCCTTATCATAACATGCCTTGTATTGTTTTTAATCGTTTGATACACAACCCGTGAGATGAAAAATAAGAACTCATTGATTTCTACCCTAGCTGATTTGTCACAAATTATTTGTAACACCTGATTTGTAACAAATTATTTGTAACACCGTTGTGTGATTTTTATAACAAAATGGTTTTTTTTGTTTTTTTGTTTGGTTTTGTTTCATAGGGTGGTGTAGTGGTAAGCACTGTGTCCTCGCACTTCCTGGGCTAATGCTTTTTTCATTCCCCCTTGGAATACTGAAACCTTCTTAGAAATTATTAAAAGAGGCTTAGTACTCTTGCTTCTTCTTCTACTTTTCCTTCTTGTCGCAACATTAACAGGCTAATAAATGTAATAAAACTTGACTAACATTTGTTTAACATGCACCTTGATATTTCTAAGAAAATAATTTATTTGTCCTGCTTGTGTAAATGTAACAACTGTTTCAAGTTGATCAAAAGCATTTAACTGAACGTTTAGTGCAGGTCCTAAACTTGAGTTTACAGTAATCATATAGTTATATAGTTTTACAGTCATTAAAGTTAAATCTTTGTATCTTTGGAAAAGTGGAAATAATAGACAGATCATTGATCACTCTGTTTTACTAATTGTCTATATGGCTTTATTCTGTATTACAGAGCCACAGGCCTGAAGCCTGTACCAAGAAACTTGGGACATGAGGCAGGGTACACTCTGGATAGGGTACTAATCCATCGCAGGGTGCTCACACATACACACACTCACATGCCCATTCACAAACTACGGACAATTTGGGAACACCGATTAACCTAATCTGCATGGCTTTGGGCTGTGGTAGGAACAGAGAGTACCTGGAGGAAACCCATTAAGTGCGGGGAGAACATGAAAACCCTATGCATGCAGACTCGAGGCGAGAATGGAACACGCACCCTGGAGTGCAAGGCGGCAGTGGTAACCAATAAGCCTAAGTCCCGCCCAAGCCATTGATTTGAAATATAAATAGAGAATGTATAGAAATGGACATGCATATATATATTTTTTTTGTGTGTGTGTGTTATTTAGGGACCACTGTTTTGCCTATTGCCTATGATTAATGGAAGTGGAAATACACACTGGAATAAGCAAAGTATGTGTAATAATAATAATAGAAAGAAGAAGAACATGTGTTCTCTACACATGTCTGTGTACAGAGCATGTAATTTTGATAAATTTAGCTTAAGAAATTATCCATAAATACAACTCTTCAGCTAACAGCAGTCATTCCACAAACTGACACAAATTAGCATCAGTTCCTGGTCTCAACAGTGACAGTGAAGAAGAAAAATAATGCTGTTACATGTGACACTATCACCACATAGACTAACATGTCACTACACTGTCACTATCACTGCTGTGATGAGAGTGATGACTGTGGGCTGTCACCCAAATAATATCTGGTTTTTGCTTGTCCTATAGCAAACCAAATGTCAACTAAAGTGCACATTTGAAGCAGATGTACCTGATAAAATGGGTAAGGTGTGTACTTACAAAGCAGGCATTCATAATTAAGTATCCATTAAACTAAAACAACTGGTGCCACATCTCCACACACCACACTCTATATTTAAATTGTGGAGATTTACTGGTAAAAATAGAATGCAGTAGAATGTCAGGTTAACGCAGTGAGGTAAGATTTAACCTCCCACTCCAACTCTGTACCTCTGATTACCAGGTGAAACACACACACACAAAACATTCTGTGATTTTATATATATATACAGTATATATATATATATATATATATATATATATATATACAGTATATATATATATATATATATATATTTTATATATATAAAATTATATATATAAATATATATGATTATTATTATATATATAAATATACGATCGTTCCTGATTTTTATTTCTTTCTACATTGTAAAGGAATGCTGAGGACGTCTAAAAAATGCATTAATCTCTTTTGAACAGTTAATGGTGAAATGTGTCTGCTGCTTATGCTCTTAAAAATGTTCATAACGCCTCTAATCTAAATAGTGCTGTTAATTGGTCATTTTTCATGCTGATAACTCCAAATTAACTTCTTGTCTGCGGCAGAGGTAGGTTTTGGTCTCGCCCTTCTGGGATGGTCTTCATTAGAGCCAGTTTCATTATGGTGCTTGATGGATTTTGCAAATGCACTTGACAATACTGTTCTTGCAAGAACTATTACAAAAAGGCTGACCTCTGTGTCATAAAATAACAACTAACTGTTGTTGTTTTTGTTGTTGTTACCTAATTCCATATGTGTTATTTTATAGTTTTGAAATCCCCAGTATTGTTGTAGAAAAATAAATCACTAAACAAAAACAAAGAAATTTGCAAGTAACCCCAAACTTTTGAACAGTGGTGTGTTCACCAGAGCCGGGTGACATTAATGGCTTAGTGGCGTTTGATCCGGGCAGCCCAGCTGGTGCAGCGTTTTCTTAGCCGGGCTGAGGAGCAGGCACAGCGTCCTTGATGCCTGGTGGAGGTAGAAGAAAAGCGATATCCTCGCTTTCGAGCAGAAGAGGAGGAGGAAGTGCGACGTCCTAGCTCTCGAGCAGAGGCAGAGGAGGAGGAAGCGTGACGTCCACAAAGTCGAATGGAGGAGGAGGAAGTGCGACGTCCTCTATGTAGTCCTGAGGGTAAGGAGGAGGAAGCATGATGTCCTCGCTCTTGAGCAGAGGTGGAGGAGGAAGCGCAATGTCCTCGCTCTCGAGCAGAGGCGGAGGAGGAGGAAACGCGACGTCTCCTATATATTGTAGCGTTTTTACGCCGGAAAGAATGCTGGAGAGACAAGTGAGCTTATTTGCTGCCCAATGCAATGGCTGGGAGTACTTTATTAAGCACACAGCATGTAAGGCATGGGCAGCACCTTCACTCAGGAGCCTACATCCAATTCAGCGTCAGCCTGGACTGGAGCACATTTCACACGTCACACAACAGGGCCGAAGTCACTAACCCAAACACCTTTCCCCATCATGGTGAACACCCCGACATCCCCCCAAGGCATGCTGGTCGTCAGCCGCCGCCCCGCCCACGCCACACCACGCCGTACAGGGGCCCACCCAGTGAGACACACGCCCGGCCGAGAGCCCCCTCCTCCTCCTTCCGGAGGAACACACCCACAGCTGCTCGCCAGCAGCAAAATCTCCCCCCTGGCTGTGAGTGTCCACGCCCATTCGCCCCATAGGTGCCCCCACCCGAAAGTCTTGCAGCGGTGCCCGCGAGCGCTGGGTGGGGCCCTTCTGCCTGGCGATGAGCGGTTCACAGTTCAGCTGTGAGACCGGCGGAGCGACTGCGGGTGACGCTCTGGGTGACGCAGTAACGTGGCTGGACGCTGGCTCGGACGGCTTTGCTGCCCGGCCGGCGAGGTAAAGCTGCCCAATGCAATGGCTGGGAGTACTTTATTAAGCACACAGCATGTAAGGCATGGGCAGCACCTTCACTCAGGAGCCTACATCCAATTCAGCGTCAGCCTGAACTGGAGCACATTTCACACGTCACACACCTCAACACACACACAACAGGGCCGAAGTCACTAACCCAAACACCTTTCTCCATCATGGTGAACACCCCGACATCCCCGCAAGGCATGCTGGTCGTCAGCCGCCGCCCCGCCCACGCCACAATATCGAGCTGAGGCTGAGGAGGAGGAAGCGCGACGTCCTATGTGTCGAGCTGAGGCTGAGGAGGAGGAAGCGCGACGTCCTCTGTGTCGTGATGAGGCTGAGGAGAAGGAAGCGCGATGTCCTCACTCTCGAGCAGAAGCGGAGGAGGAGGAAGCGCAGTATCCTCAGTGTCAAGCTCAGGTGATGGAAGAGGCTCAAAGCCTGCTGCTTGGCTCTCGTGGAGTTGGACGAGAAGGTTTTGAAACTATTCCACCTGCTCCGCAGGCTTTGGATGCGCTCCTTATTCATCACTATCCTGAACTTGTACAGTTCCTGGGTCCTTTCTTCTTCTTCCGTCGCTCCTCCTGGGGTGCCTCTCTCTCTCCTTGCTCCTCGCTGTCGTCCAGCAAGTCTGCCAGCTCGGGCGAGATGGTGATAGCCCCCCCCCAAAAAAAAAAACGTCTAGGGGAGAGACCTTCGCTATGCCACTTGTAAGGTCTAGCATTCTGTCACGTTGGTGTATCTTGTGTATGCGTGGCATAAATGCAGGAGGCAGAGTAGATGGTTTAAAAGTTCTTTTTTATTAAATACCAAAAGAAAGTAAAACTGAAACCTAAAGCTCGACTTTAAGCACTACAGGAAACTTTACTTTAATTCAGCTATGACAAACAACCTTAACATAACCGCCACAAATGCTAGACACCATACAGAACTCAATCAGACTATTTATAAGAATTAACCGAGTCTTTGGGCACTTTGGCGCCTTCTAGGAGTTAACCCTTACACATCCAAGAAAACAGATCCACTGGTGCAATGGAACCCTCAACCCAGGAGGTGCAAGGCCATTGTGCTACCCACTACACCACGTGCCACCTTCTGCAAATAAGTACACTTACTTACAAAACTTTTACAAAAAAATACACGTTATTTGTTTTAAAAGAATGATTTACATTTTAATCTGACTACATGCTGAGCATAAAAGCACAAATAAAAGCTCATGTGTAGTCTGTATTCTCTGAGCAACCTACTGTTAGTGATACTTTGGTTCTTTATTTCAAACCGTACACTTCATTTCTCTTATTCTGGGAGCGTTATTAGGTGCAAATAGATAGCAAAGCCTTGCTGAATGAGTGTGCTGACTCCATGTTGTGCTGATGTGTAAATGGGGAACTTCGTGCCTGGATGCATGGGAGACACAAGCAATTCAGTGCATGTTTCCATTCCCGCAGCGTTAGTATACATCCTGTGTGAAAGAAATAGCCCACAAAAGAGCTAATGATCCATACCAGATTAACCAAGAGTGTCTGCAAAGGTTAAGACACACACACACACACACACACACACACACACACACACACACTTAAAGATTTATCACAATGGGATATGCCAGCCCAACATTTTTATTACCTGTTTGTTATACATTTAATTATGTAAAAAATGTCTGTCCCTTTAGCACCCTGCCAGCATGCAAGCAAGGAGCGTAGCCTAATTGGTGCAGCTACAGTGGGTTGTAGTTACTTTATACAATACACACAGCACAAGGCCTGCTTGGCTATGTGAGTTGGGCTCCCAATATGTAACCCGTAACAGGTAAGAGGGCTGAAGCAGTGGAAGCAGGCTGTGATCACATCTTTTTTGTTGTTGTTTTTGAGTTACTTTTTATTTAAAGGGATCATCCAGAAACATTTTTCATTAAATGTTAATATGATCTTTAGGGTCCTAATGAAAAGTTTGTAATATATTTAATTAAAAATTTTCAATGGTTGTGTAAAAAAAACACTACTTTTAACTGGTAAAAACTAGCTCTGTTCTCAGCAACCTGTTTCAGTACATGTTCCTTTAAATGCTTATGATCTCTGCTGAGCCCGCCCCCCAGTTCTGTGGGGCGTGTCTTTACAACACACGTGGGGTATAGCCACGGGAGTGTAGTCCAGTGCGGGCAATGCTTTGAACTGCATTACCCACAAAGCATTGCCCACAACGCAGTGCTTTGTGGGTAATGCAATACAAACTGAAAAACGCTGGAATATAGAGCCTGAGCCTGTTTTCTTAAGTAGTTTCTGGTTTGATTTAAGTACGGAACCTACGCTGAAGTTTGTAATATCGCCTGACAACGCAGAAATTAAAAGAATGGACATGCATCGACTCGATTTGTCTTTCTCATCACTGCATGGGCATGAATTAACGGGCTGTTACGCTGCCGCGAGCAAAACAACATAAAGCGGAGAAACTTACTGAGAGAGATACGAACGCGATGTGATTACTGAAGTGTTTACATGACTTCTTAATCTTCGACAGACAACGTTATAAACCATCTAACATAACAAAGGTAAGCTTAATATAGTTTTCCGACTACGTACACAGTTTGCAACTAAACAATCACCTTAATCCATTGTTTATTATAAACGGGCGATTAGGGATTATATAGAGACGGATGTACATAGATAAGTTAATTTGCACTCCGCATTCATCGTGATTATTAGAAAAGGCAATCTGCAAAATTCATAGAAAAAGAAATTACTCACTGATTATTAGAAAAGGCAATCTGCAAAATTCATAGAAAAAGAAATTACTCACTGAGCTTCCTAGTAAAACCTGCTTTATATTGACCCTCGTTTATAAAGCAGTCTGGTGAAAAATGATTATCGCAAATATGAACGCATTTAGGTAAATTGGCGGGGACGTTAGCTTTAAAACACTACTAAATTCAGCCACTGCGTCCTCAGTGGCTCAGATGTCGGTAGTGAATGACGACTGCTGTGTTCACTATTACACTCAACAACTGTACAACACACTCGCTTAGGCGGCATTTCGCTCCAGCGGCAAAAAACAATGGCCGACAGCTTCTTCTCACTCGGGGCGGGTCTTTGCTAAAACACCGGTGTCAATCAACTAGTGTAGGACATCAAGAACGATTAGAATTACAGTGACAGGCATTTGCAATTGGCCTGATTTCAGAGAGGGGATGTTATTGTAATAAATGAAAAGAAAACCACTGGGCGGCTCTTTATCATCGTAGAGTGGTTGTGTACGCACTCTCCTAACACACAGTTCAGTCCAAACAGCTTAAAAAAGTGCATGTAGGCCCGTATGACCCCTTTAATGATTGTGTTTTCCAGCTATAGTAGGTAGTGAATGCGCACATACATAAATACATACATGAACAGACACACTCACAATTTTGTGATGCTCGTCCAGTCTCTCTTTGCCAACACATATAAATAACACAGAAATAAATAGCATGATGAAGTCTTATCATTTTGGGGATGCATCTGTTCTTACCCCAATTGGAAACCCACATTACTATCTGCACAGTGGCACAATTCTTTGTGATTGTAGTGAGCAAAGTCCTCCCCAGCATGTGCCATTGTATATCATTATTATACAATTATTATATTTTCCTTCTAGAATATGGCTACCTTTGCCCTCTGTGACAATGAGAGGCGATCTCCACAGTGGACTGGGGGGAATTGGGCCACACGTTTTAGACTTAAAAGTGGTCCCAACTCCACACTCTTGGATGGATTATCAGGAGGTTCAGGAAATAAGGTGAAATATCCATAGTGAGTCACCTCTAACAGTTTATCTAACTTCATAGTTGATTTCCCCAACCTGCCATGTAACTTCTTGCAAAAATATGAGCAAGTAATGGTCATAAGCATACAAAATTCCATTTTTACTACAACATACCTCGTACCATAAACCAAAAGGGCAGAACCCTAAAAAACTTGAGGCCTCTCATATTGCAGAGGATAGGAGCTCAAAACAATTATTCCTATTCTAAGCATCATTGTGAACTTAGAAATTAGGTTTTAAAGCACTTAATCAAATCATTCCACTAGACCATTCATTACACTGTGGTAATTGCTGATACAAACTGATTCAATACTCAATAATTCATATAGTTTGCACACAAAGTAGTGCCTAATCAGTCAGAATCTTTTTTGGGAATCCGATTTATTAGACAACATATAGAAGACACTGCTTCTAAATATTGAATTGCATAATTCACTAGAACTAACAAAGTGATGTGCTGTTTAATCCAATGGTCTGAAGAAATCCATACCAATTCTTAAAAAGTAGATCTTGATTAATTGTAATGGTTGAAACTGTGCTTTTGGCATCGCCAGTGGATTCAGCAAACAATGTACACCAATGGTCAACAATGTATATATATATATATACACAGTGGTGTGAAAAACTATTTGCCCCCTTCCTGATTTCTTATTCTTTTGCATGTTTGTCACACTTAAATGTTTCTGCTCATCAAAAACCGTTAACTATTAGTCAAAGATAACATAATTGAACACAAAATGCAGTTTTCAAATGAAGGTTTACGTTATAAAGGGAGAAAAAAACTCCAAATCTACATGGCCCTATGTGAAAAAGTGATTGCCCCCCTTGTTAAAAAATAACTTAACTGTGGTTTATCACACCTGAGTTCAATTTCTAAAGTCACCCCACACTGATTACTGCCACACCTGTTTCAATCAAGAAATCACTTAAATAGAAGCTACCTGACACAGAGAAGTAGACCAGAAGCACCTCAAAAGCTAGACATCATGCCAAGATCCAAAGAAATTCAGGAACAAATAAGAACAAAAGTAATTAAGATATATCAGTCTGGTAAAGGTTATAAAGCCATTTCTAACGCTTTGGGACTCCAGCGAACCACAGTGAGAGCCATTATCCACAAATGGCGAAAACATGGAACAGTTTTGAACCTTCCCAGGAGTGGCCGGCCGACCAAAATTACCCCAAGAGCGCAGAGACAACTCATCCGAGAGGCCACAAAAGACTCCAGGACAACATCTAAAGAACTGCAGGCCTCACTTGCCTCAATTAAGGTCAGTGTTCACGACTCCACCATAAGAAAGAGACTGGGCAAAAATGGCCTGCATGGCAGATTTCCAAGGCGCAAACCACTTTTAAGCAAAAAGAACATTAACGCTCGTCTCAATTTTGCTAAAAAACATTTTAATGATTGCCAAGACTTTTGGGAAAATACCTTGTGGACTGACGAGACAAAAGTTGTACTTTTTGGAAGGGGCGTGTCCCGTTACAACTGGCGTAAAAGTAACAGCATTTCAGAAAAAGAACATCATACCAACAGTAAAATATGGTGGTGGTAGTGTGATGGTCTGGGGCTGTTTTGCTGCTTCAGGACCTGGAAGGCTTGCTGTGCTAGATGGAACCATAAATTCTACTGTCTACCAAAAAATTCTGAAGAAGAATGTCCGGCCATCTGTTCGTCAACTCAAGCTGAAGCGATCTTTGGCGCTGCAGCAGGACAATGACCCAAAACACACCAGCAAATCCACCTCTAAATGGCTGAAGAAAAACAAAATGAAGACTTGGCTTAGTCAAAGTCCTGACCTGAATCCTATTGAGATGTTGTGGCATGACCTTAAAAAAGGCGGTTGATGCTAGAAAACCCTCAAATAAAGCTGAATTACAACAATTCTGCAAAGATGAGTGGGCCAAAATTCCCCCAGAGCGCTGTAAAAGACTCGTTGCAAGTTATCGCAGACGCTTGATTGCAGTTATTGCTGCTAAGGGTGGCCCAACCAGTTATTAGGTTCAGGGGGCAATTACTTTTTCACACAGGGCCATGTAGGTTTGGATTTTTTTTCTCCCTAAATAATAAAAACCATCATTTAAAAACTGCATTTTGTGTTTACTTGTGTTATCTTTGACTAATAGTTAAATGTGTTTGATGATCAGAAACATTTTGTGTGACAAACATGCAAAAGAATAAGAAATCAGGCAGGGGGCAAATAGTTTTTCACACCACTGTATATATATATATATATATATATATATATATATATATACCATTAGGTCGAATTTCATCCTCATCAAATTATCTTTTTTTTATCAAAGGCAGGTTTAGGCGTACTCCAAAAGGAAATCCCCAAAAAGGGAAAGCTTTCTGAGATGAGATGGGGCAGAGCTCCCCTTACCATCAGGGTCTCTCCTGGATTCAGATCTGATTTTGATGAACCAGGCACTGCCATTCCAGTCAATGTTGACAATTCTGCAACTTGCTTCTTTTGACTGCATGACCCATGCTGTGCTTTTTTTTTCCTAAATTGGAGAGTGAAAGAAACTGGATATTGAGGTTTATATGAAACCCCATTGTTGGAGAGATATACATACAGTATACCGGAGAAAGTGAGAGAGTAGGGATAGCCTACCTTCAGTTACACCCAAAAATGGTTCATTGCAGAGCATCCCCAGCCTGGACCAGCACTGGAGCATCTGCCAATATTTCAAGTAGTCTGTGGGTCTCAGTACTGAATTTAACTTTGGAGTATTTTACCCTTTATTTTAATACCTAAGCTTTTCAGTGAGGTAGTAAATGCATGTTAGGTAATAAATGCATGTGTGCTGTGTTCTTTGCAGCCACACTTATCTCTTTCCCCACACATAAATAACTTAATAACAAGCCACCTTTTGTAACAAACCTGTTGGCTTCACCTACCTCTCTCTTTCCCCCTCCAATTAAAGGGTAGGTGTTCCCTTTTAATTACAGGACAGTTTCAAATGTCCTTTTTTATTTTTATTACATTTAAAGACTGAAGTATCCTATTAGCATTTTGTAAGTATTCAGACATTTTTTTATGACATTTGCATTTGCATTCTACACCTATCAATTCTCTTGGGATGCTTATACGGCTTGATTGGAGTACACATGTGTCTAACTAAATTCATTGGGCATATTTAGACAAGGCACATTCCTGTCTACATAAGGTCTTATTGTAAATCATGTATGTCAGAGTGAAAACAAAACCATGAAGAGAATTATCTATTGTGTATTGTAATAGGGTCAGGGCTAGCTCAGTGGTTATGGAATTGGCCTACGGTACAGAAGGTCCTGATTCAGTAGAGACGAGGGTGTAGATGGTCGACCTCAAGGTGTGCGCTGGAGATTTTCCTCTGGTTCCTCGAGAGGGAGGAATAGTCCACAGCGAGTTGACAAAGTTTTTTGAAGGTAAAACTGCCGAAGGTTAAACTCAAGAGATGAGTTTCGCAGAGAGTAGAAGAAGTGTTCGTCTCAAAAGAAGAGGGTTTTAAGCACCGAATAGCCTGGGTTAGGGACTTTTAATAGTGCCCTAACACACACACTGTTTGGGTGGAATGGCCAATCAAAGGCATAAATTTTTGTTACGATTCCTAAATCGGCGTGTGTGTTTCGGTCGCATACGTGCAGGAGGCGAGCTGGCGGTTTGGTTAAGGTTTTTATTAATTGAACCCATAAAGAAACACCGACAAAAAATCAACTTAAATCACGACAACAACAAAAGCTAGACGCCTGACTGAGTTTCAGTCAGGCTCTTTATAATAAACTTAATTAGCTTACCTCGGTTCAGGTGAATCCTTATGTCACCTGACCGAGGTGCAGTCTGGGACATGAAGTCCAAACTAAACAAAACTACAACAAAATCAACTCAACGAAAACCAAACTTTGGGCGCTTTGGCGCCCTCTAGGGGTTAACCCTTACAGTACCCCCCCCTAAAAAACGCTCCTCCGGAGCGTTACCGGAGGACCGGGACTCCCTCCCCAGCGGTCCCAGTCTGGACCCCCAACATTGAGGCGGTCGATCCCCTCTCGCGAGCGGGGCGGCAAAGGCTGCGTAATCCAAGCCCCCATGCGAGGCTGAGGAGCTGGAGCGATGTCTGTCGCTCTCGGCGGCGGCTGAGGCGCTGGAGCGGCTCTCGGCGGCGGCTGAGGCGCTGGAGCGACGCTCGGCGGCGGCTGAGGCGCTGGAGCGACGCTCGGCGGCGGCTGAGGCGCTGGAGCGACGCTCGGCGGCGGCTGAGGCGCTGGAGCGACGCTCGGCGGCGGCTGAGGCGCTGGAGCGACGCTCGGCGGCGGCTGAGGAGCTGGAGCGACGTCCTCAAAGCCAGGAGGCGGAGGAAGAAGCGTGCCGTCCTCGCAGCCAGGCTGAGGAGCTGGAGCGATGTGCGCTACACAGGGCGGCTGTGGAGCGGGAGCGACGTCCTCCACGTCGAGCAGAGGCGGCGGAGGTGGGGGAAACGCGTCCTCGTCGCTGTGCAGCAGCGGCGCGTTGTCCTCAACGTCAAGCAGAGGCGGCGTCACCTCTGAATGGTGTCCGGCGTATGGTGTCCGCCGTATGGCGAGCCTGC
Organism: Clarias gariepinus; assembly: GCF_024256425.1. NCBI lineage: Eukaryota > Metazoa > Chordata > Actinopteri > Siluriformes > Clariidae > Clarias > Clarias gariepinus. The sequence goes on from NC_071125.1 coordinate 8,621,329, forward strand.
AGCCTTCCCAGCTTTGCCGCGCCTCTGTCTCTCGCTGCTCCTCGCTGTCTTCCAGCCAGTCCGCCGGTTCGGCGAGCTTGCAGCCCTCCCAGCTCTGCAACAGCTCCCTCTCTCCTTGCTCCTCGCTGTCCTGTATCCATTCCGCCAGCTCGGACGAGATGGTAATAGCGCCCCCCCAAAAAACATCTGGGGGAGCGACCTCCGCTATGCCACTTTTACGGTCTAGCTTTCTGTTACGATTCCTAAATCGGCGTGTGTGTTTCGGTGGCATACGTGCAGGAGGCGAGCTGGCGGTTTGGTTAAGGTTTTTATTAATTGAACCCATAAAGAAACACCGACATAAATCAACTTAAATCACAACAACAACAAAAGCTAGATGCCTGACTGAGCTTCAGTCAGGCTCTTTATAATAAACTTAATTAGCTTACCTCGGTTCAGGTGAATCCTTATGTCACCTGACCGAGGTGCAGTCTGGGACATGAAGTCCAAACTAAACAAAACTACAACAAAATCAACTCAACGAAAACCAAACTTTGGGCGCTTTGGCGCCCTCTAGGGGTTAACCCTTACAATTTTTAGCGGGAGAAACTTTCTTTGTCTCCTTTTGTGGCCCATTGGAATTTTTACTGCTGGTCCAGAGGGTTGTTGCAGTTTATTTCAAAATATTGTAGAAAGTACATAATGTCTTTTGTAATCACATGGGATACATCATTGTTTGAGAAATAAGGATTAGATCATTTTGATACCAAGAAAGGCACCTTTAGGAGATAGGAAAAAGAAGATACATTCATACAGTAGTTGATCAATTGGAATGGTTATTACCGTCGCGCTCACCGCCGCGTGAAAACGTCAGCGGCCAAAATAAATTAGTTGCATTTCAAAGTCATTCGTAAAATGGCCGCCAGGTGGCGCAAAGTGACATTTTCGCTCGTTGCCGTAAATACAACAGTGACCGTTATACAGCGTATCTCTGTATCTGTTTATTGTTATTTAAGTTCTGGATTATTTCAGGTACTTTAAACACATTGTTGGGTTGCTCATGTTGGCTCATATGAGATGTAGTTTACAAATGAACACCTGGTTGGGTTATTTTGACCCAACAACTGGTTTATTCATTATTCTTTCCTTTCTCCAAATATCAGCCTGCAGAATGTTTGAAATATTACTGTTATTGTGTCACAGGTGTAGTTTTAAGAGTTGTTTAGGCAGGAATGCGTGTGTATACAGCTCAAAACCTCCATCAGTTGTTAAAGATAGCGGCTATTTAGAAAAAATGCCCAGTGATTTCTGAGCTTCAGGAAATCTCCCGGCGCTCTGCGCATAACACCGGGCCAACTCATGTCGGAAATAATTTATAAACGGTTTCTAAACGTGGGCTATTGTTTTGTTTTTTTTACTTATAGTATTTGTTAATTTAATTTAAATGAGGTTTGGGCTCAGGACTTCAGAATCGTGATTCTCCTCTTTAATTTACTCCATAGTTTTAATCAGCGCTCAGCTGCATGCATTAAGTTTTCCAGAGCGCACTGGCAGAAGTAGACTAATGATTATGAACGCGTCAGGAAAACAGCAAGCAGACTTAAAAAAAAACGTTTGCGTTCATTTTCTGACGCGCTCAAGTTCACCAAAAACAATACAGAGCAGCACAGCTTACAACACTTACAAAATCACAACACTTACAAAATCACAACGTTTTTTCGTTATTGTGAGTGCGCTTAAATAAAAGTTAAGTCTTATAAAGGCATGTAGTTTTATATAGTTTTATTATATAGTTTTTGCACATTAATCTGACAGCAGTTTTTTCAGCCTGTCACGGCGTGCGCCCAAATCAATATCGCTCCTCGCTCACTAGTTAGGCGGCCTCCCCTTCAGACATGCGAAGCAGCGGGACCGCAGAATTACACATGACTGGTGAGCTATCGTTACTATGGTTGCCCGGGCTTGCACCCCGCGCTATAAAATACTCGGGGTTTGTTGGGCTACAGTGGATTTTACTACGCGCTGTGTATGCAGCGCGCGTGCAACAACGCGGAAGTGCGGCATGCAAGCAGGGCAAATGGAACGCGCCCCGGTGACTTCAAAGGAGCGAGAGGTGGGAGGGGGCCATCCGCGGAGAGCAGAGTCAGCGCGAGCAGACGGATGGCCATTGCAGTCACACCGCGTAGTAAAATCCAATGTAACCCAACAAACCCCAATCATCACCAGCCGTGCCTTATTCCGTCATGTCATGTGGGCATTATAAGCTTTGTATTGAAAACTTCTAACTAAAAAGTGGCAGCTGGCACGCCTAAAAATAGACGCAGGTTATTTTTTTAATAGTCTAAATAAAAACCCTCCGATTTTATTTCCTATAGTCTAACCAGCACTCAACCGCACGCATAGTTTTCCCGAGCGCGATGAATTTTTTTGTGCTAAATAATGTTTATGCAGTATAAGAATTCCTATTAATCCTGGGTTGTTCTTTTAGTGTCACTATAGTGCTTTACAATGCCAGACAACATTCAAATACAAATGATTCACCCTCCGCAGGTGTGAATCGGCTGTTCTCACCTATACATTCAGAGAAACTGTAATGGACCTCTCCACACTTTAAAAACCACTTGAATCTGAGGCTCTTCTGGAGACTTTCAGTGATTTCAATTTGTGTAATTTTAATCTCCTGGATTCTAGATTCTAAAGTTGACATTGTTACCTTTTTTAATCATTGGAATGGAAGAACTTGTTATTTTCCTTATGATAGCATAAATTGCATTGTTTTTAATCAGTCTATACACAATAATATTATTTGGTATTTATTTATTTATTTATTTTTTAAACGGGTATGGGGGCTATCTTGGTTCATTAATCTCCGTGCCTGGTTTAGGTTTAGTATTCAGTGCGCATCTGTTATATTACAACTATCATAACACTCAAATACCTTTTATTGGGGGTTAAGTGACTGATGTGCCTAACATTTTTCAGCTGAGCCTTTGTTTCACTGAATAATCAACCACCGCGACACCCCCCTCTCTCTCTCTCACACACACACACAGAGCCGACCAAATCATTAGCACGTCCCTCCCCCAAACAGCACAGACATTTACTTACACCTGAACTGAGTTCTTTGAGTAACATGGGTCGAACCCGTTACAAATCATAACAGTCTACTGCATTTCATTCTTATAATAACGCAAAAACACAAGCGGGGCTGAAAGACCGACATCAGCTGACGCAGTAGAACGTCCACACAATGTTTTAATTTTATGGTAATTTATTTCAGTTAATAAATCTACTATAAATTTAAAGAACACAAGAAATAAGATGACACAAATCCATACATGCTTTTTTTCTAATTACAAGTGATAAAATCAAAAGGCTCACTGTGTTAACATTTATTGTGCTTAAATTTGATCCTAATAAGATTTAATTTAATTTGAATTTTAGAACAGTGGCAGCTGGAACACCTAAAATAGATGCAGGATTATTTTTTTATAATCTAAATAAAAATGCTGTTTTAAACGTGGGCTATTGTTATTTACATGCAATATTTGTTAATTTAATTTAAATGGGGTTTGGTCTCCGGAATGTTGAGCATCAGGATCCTCTTCTTTACTTTCCTACGTAGAATCAGCGCTTAATCGCACGCATTAAGTTTTGTAAATTCGTTTAATGTTTAATAGTAAATAATGACCCCCGTTGCGCTGTACCACCGCTCGGAAAACCTTATGAAATACAAGTTTAGGACAATTATGATGATCTGCCACGGCGTGCGCGTGTGATGGGTGTACGCCCAAATCTACTATAACTACTCCCTCACTCCGTAGGCTCCCTGAATAGGCAGCAAAGGGACGGGAGCCGCCTATTTGTGCCGGCTGGCGATAATTAACGTTAATATGATCTCGGGCTTGCTCCGCATTATAAAAGCAAGGCGCGGAGGTTTGTCTGAGGTCTGGGAAGTACGTGATGTAATGGAGAATATGAAAGAAGCATGTCAGTGGGGAGATGTGACGCGCCCCGGGGACTTTAAACAAGGACATTAGAATTCCGCCCTTTGATCTCCGCGCTGAGGACAGCGCGAGAAAGAGCTGCGCGAGCTCCCGCGGCATCTTCACTCCCGCACCGTGCCCGCCCTCGCAGCCCCGCTGCCGAAGAGGAAAAGTGTGGTTAGGTTTTTGCGTCAGCGAGAACTCGCGCCGGCCATCGACAGCGGGAGAAGCGCCGTCACGAGGGAGCGTGCAGGAGCGCTGCCTCCGCGTGCTCAGTTCTGCCACTCGCACCAACACTTATCGTCAGCTGTGTGCCCGCATGCCAGTGTGGCACAGCCCCCGGAACTGCACATGCACAACCTTTATCCCATTCTTTCCTTTCTCCCTCCTTCAACACTTTCCTTCCCCATTTTGCCTAAATAAATTACCCTTTTCCCGTAAGACCTCGCCTCGTGTCCGTGCTTTATGGTGCCGCCCGTGCAACATGGGTCGAATCCGTTACAGATCATAACAGTCTACTGCATTTCATTCTTATAATAACGCACAAACACAAGCGGGACTGAATGACCGACATCAGCTGACGCAGTAGAACGTCCTGACAATGTTATAATTTTTATGGTCATTTATTTTAGTTAATAAATCTACTATAAATTTAAAGAACACAAGATATAAGACGACACAAAACCCTACACGCATCTTTTCTAATTACACGTGATAAAATTTAAAGGCTCACTGTGTTAACATTTATTTTGTTTAAATTTGATCCTAATAAGATTTAATTTAATTTAAATTCTACATTTGTATCGTCATTTTAGTTCTGTGATTATAAATTTGTTTAACTACAATGTTTTACTTGATTTTATCCGCTACTACGTGCAGTTCTAAAACTCCGTGTCTCATTAATCCAGCAGAGAATGAACTAAGGCATGAGGCGTCAGTCTGTAGTTATATAGCGCCACTCAACGGTAAAAGCCAGCAAACGCACAAAGCCAAACGGTACCGCCGAGCGCGGCGACGGTAGGACCTACAGTCCGATTGATTAACCACTGTACACTTATATATAGGCAATTAGAGTCTAAATAAGGCAAAAAAAAGTTGTAACTAGTGTAATCAGATAAGGGAGCATACATACAATGCCTGCATATACAGGATACCTTTATAATAGCATGGTATAAAATAATCATGGTATAAAATAGAGTAAATGTCCTTATGTGTGTGCGTGATGTGTATTGCAAGTGTGGAGCCAGACCCCTGGTCTGGTTAGACTGTTGGTGGCTGGCACAGAGGCCCCTGCTAGTGTTTGGAATGTGTTTGAAGTTTGATGTAGAGACTTGGGAATTGATCTGTTTAGCCTCCTCGTGATAAGGGTGTCGAACTCACTGGCAATAAACACCCATATAAGTGTAAAACATGGGTCCAGGCCTGTAATTTATAGGCAAATGTCAAAGGCTAAAAGGGTCTCTTGCATTCATAGAGTCCAAACGATCACCTGTGATCCTAAGCAGACGCTACACCTGCCTGTTCACGCTACATGGGCTAACTGCTAAGACTTCTGGCCCATCTTCGGTTGCTGTGTGACAGAAGTGGTTGTGTGAGAAGACCCCCATTAGCCTGTTCATTTGCCACTGTAACATTGCTGAAGTTATGTAAAAACTAAAGGACAAATGTGCAAATTTCAATAAAAAATGTGTTTTAATTAACATGAAGTCACTTTTGTTGAAGTTACCAACTATTCACTGATGAATCGGGTATTAAATTTGTTCATGGCAATTTCAGTTCCAAAACTATACGATAAGTCACAAGCCATTATAGTGAAACTGTATTAAATTAGGAACCATACTTGGGAGCAGGCATACCAGCAGAAAAAAACAAGAGAGAGAGAGAGAGAGAGAGAGAGAGAGATGTAGGCTTTCTCAATAACTAATTTAAAGGTAGAGCCAGAAGGAAACACAAATATGCCTCCCAGCCATTTCAGAACCAGACATGCTCCTTTACTTGAATAGAAAAAGGCTTGAGTTAACCAAGTTTTAAGCCTAGAGTTACTACTGAGTTTTATGGAACGGACCCAGTGCTGATGCAGTTACAAATTTATAGTGATGTCTAAACTGATACCAAATTTTAAGTGTGTGGAGGTACCACTGTGTAATTAGTATGTTGATGTAGTTTGACTGGAAAGAAAGTGCAAAGTAAAGCAGATTTAGAGAATGGTCCACAGAACAATAACTCTAATTTGCATCCACATTTTTTTTATATGTGCAGTCTAATAGTATATATAAAAACTAAGCAGAGCAAGTCTACCACTGACTCTACATCTCTGTCGTATGGTCTTATGGATTCTAGGAGAATTCCCACCGAAAGAAAAGAGCTGATTATTTTGTACTAAGAATCAAATAAGTATTTAGAATACTAATGTTAACTGCATTATTTTCCCAGTTAAAGAACTGAAATTGCCAGGAACAAATTTAATACCCAAGTATTACCCAAGTTGGTAACTGCTCTAAAAATCAGATTTCGCATTAAAAATAAGAAAGGAGAATGGGTCGTGATTCCATGATATTTAAAGCCTAAACAATTAAGTTTAAAAGGCAAGTTTAGATGCTTAGGTTGAAAAGCAGCATTGTTGACTAGGTAAGATTCACATGCACCGCCACCAGAGGCCCAGGGCACCCTCCCCAAGGTGCTGTGTCAGGCTTCCTGACAAAGAGGCAGTGGATCATGTCCTTTGGGCAGGGCGGTGGGATAGGCAAGACAGAAGCTTTCTCCTTCCTTCAGGAGGCATGGCAGAGACAATATTCCCTGAGCCCAGCAGGTGAAACAAACTGGGTATCTTCCCAGTAAACACTGGTTCATCGAAGCTGGGCTCAAACCTGGGAGGCAGTGCTAGCTTAAAGTCCTTGAACCCTGGCTCTTGCACCTGGACCCCCTGGTCCGTAACTCACAGTCAATTTAGAGAGCCATGTCACCCTGACCTCCTTCATGCTGTGTCCTCAAGGGCATCATATTGTAAACTGGGAGCCTTCCCAGATTGGCTGCACCGCTCGCTCACCTCCTACAGTCTCTCTTCGGGACACTCCCCGGGATCTCGCTTGTCTTGCTCCCGCACGCTCCACGATGTCACTGACTGCCCAAAAAGTCCACTCACCACAGCGTCTATATCACGAAAAAAATATATCCTGGATGGACCCCTCTGCTATGCCACTGTCAAGGTCTTGCATTATGTCATGTTTGTGGGGGTGTAGTAGGAGAGGCATAATCATAGAGGTTAAGACTTGATGTTTTTAATAAAAATTAACAAACAAACTCTAAACAAGAACAAACTAAACATGAAGTTATGGAACAAAGAAACTAGAACATAACATGAAGCATGGCAAGACAGCGTGACAAAACAGAACGGAAAACAGCAGTATTCGAACAAAACAGCATTCCACCAGACCAACTTAACAGACCAACTTAAACTCAAGAAGCTGAAATAAAAATGACTATTTATAAACAAACTAATTAGCAACCTCGGTTCAGGTAAGAGGTCCCATCACATGACCAAGGTGCAATCTGGGAAATGAAAATCAAAACAAAAGTCTTTAGGTGTTATTCCTGACATACATTAACCTTATATTAGCATCAGTACTTGTCTTTGACAGGAAAAGAGTTTATAAAAATAGTTAAAATGCTAAAGTTATTAATAGTACTCAAGCTAATCTGTGATATTATTTCTGGCTGAAGCCCACATACATTATCTGCTACAAATTATCTGTAAAGCCTTCATAACGGCTCTAATCTAAGGTGCTGTTAATGGGGCTGGTAACTCAAAATAAACTTTTTTTCTGCAAATGTAGTAGAATGTAGAAAATAAATCATTAAACAAATACAAAGAAATTTGCAAGTGACCCAAACTTTTGAGCGGTAGTGTATGTGGCAGATTTAATCATTTATTTTAAAATAAGCTTCTAATAAGCTATTTTTTCAATGTTAACAAACACCGGCACCAGTAGATATTAATTAGAAAATCTCAATTGACAGTTGTACCTAAAAATCCTACTGTACAGAATGACATGCAAACACGTACAGTACATCTCAATATTAATTGTTCAAAGAAGATTATTGCATATTTTGGGTGCTTTCAGAATTGGTTTTACAGAATAAAATAAAAATTAGGAATGAGCATGAAGTTAGAAAGTGGTCCCAAACTTTTAAGCGGTAGTGTAACTGTTCTTGACATCTATTTTACTTCACGTTTTGATTTGAGCATGTAACACTGGGGTCTCAGTTTAGATATTTTATATGCACTCACCTTAGACTGCTGTAGAGATGTCTGCACTAATGACCCAAAACAAATGCTGCCCTTTTATGAAACCAGTCTGTTCTACAGATATAACATGGTAATACATACTCTAATTGGGCTACAATTAGCAATTTAGAAATTACAGTGGTCTATATGACCTACACAGAGTGGGATCCTTGCACTTAATTCAAGAAGGGTGATTGAGGCTTGGTTAAAAGTGGTTAGTAATGAGCCCTGGCCTAAGGATTTATTGAACACTCTCAGAAGCAGTGGGGCCAATTTATCAATAAGCTTTTCAAAAACTCAATTGAAAAAACCATCTGGGCCTAAAGATTTACTAGATTGCATTGAATTAATTGATACTGACTGATGAACAAACAAACAAATGTACCTGCACTTTACCTTTGAAAACAATCGCGACAGAGCAGTGTTTCTGTGTAGAGCAGTGTGTGTGTGTGTGTGAAGCAGGTTGTGTAGGGATGTAAAAACGGGACCAAGTGAGAGAGAGTGTGTCCGCATGTGTGAAGAGCTATGGTGTCAAGTTACGCGTTACGCGTGCGCACACTGATGACGACAGGCTGAAACAGAGAGGGAGAAAATGCATATTTAACCTCTATAATGAGATTTTCTTTTGCTTTACACGTACGCACACACATGTGTTATAAGATACAGTACACTTACAAATACAAAATAAAATATGTTTTTACACAGTATTATAGTAAACAGTACACGCCTGCACAGATGTTGATTATAGCAGTGAGAGACACTAAGACCCAGCAGGGGAGACAATTACCCACAATTCCGCAGCGCAAAAGAGAGAAAAAACATTGGCTCAGTTGTGATCACATGACGCTCTGCATCAAAACAAGAAGCGCATAGATGATAATGAGTGAGTAAGTATTCACCAAAAACATGTTAAATAACACGTAACGGTCCTTCAAAGTAGCAACCTTTTTCTTCGATGACAGCTATATATACTCAAGGCATTCTCTCAGTCAGCCTTATGAGTTAGTCATCTGGTATGATTTTTCAACAATCTTAAAGAAGCTTCCAGAGATGTTGAGTACTTGTTACCTTTTTTTTCTTTACTTTCTGGTTTAACTCATCCTGTCAGGGGTGATCTGTGTGAGGCAGGCTTGAAGGACCTAAAAGCAGACACAACAGAATAGGTTCAGTATAACTGAGGAAGAATTATAATCAAAAGAAAGTTACTTGGAGTGGGTAGTGGCGTGGCTTGGCAGTGGCTGTAGGCAGGGGTTAAGGACGAGTGACACAGAGCGTGCGCGGTGACCAGCAGACCAAGCGCGGCTGAGAAAGCGCAGGTTGAGCAAGAGTTGCAGCAGAGTGAGCGCAGCTGTGTGGAGAGAAGAAAGCTGCAGCGCGCAGCCGAATCCGACGTGCAGGTAGAAAGCGCAGCAGCGGCGGCAGAGTGAGATCAGAGTGGTAGTGATCCAACGGATATAGACAAAGTTGGCGTCGAAAGTGAAAGCTGAGGTCCAAAGCCGGGTTATCAGTCAATGTAGCAGACAATTCCGATTCGTGAAGCAGAAGACGTAAGACGCAACTCGAGGGAGAAAAGGGTCAGCAACGTGAAAGCCAAAAAGTATTATTGTTATTATTAACACTAGACACAAAAACGCTTGGCTTGAAGCACACAAGAATTCGGCAACGTGAAGACGAGAACAAACTTAATGTGAGGCACGAGAAAACTGGGCTATGAGCATGCAATAATTTGGCAAGAGTTCACTTTCTAAGGTAGAGTTATATAGAGTAAAAGTGATGAATGAGATGAGGCGCAGGTGTGCTCGAGCATGAATGAACGAGATGGCAAAACGGAAGCAACGGAATGGAGTGTGGAAAGAAGTCGCTGGAGATCATGGCTTGGCTTGAGCAGAGGGCGTGACTTGGCGTACCGTTACACATCCCAAACCATCTTAATTCGATTTAGATCGGATAATTGTGGAGACCAGGTCATCTGATGCAGCACTCCATCACTCGCCATCTTGGACAAATAGCTCTTACATAATCTAGAGGTGGTTTGGGGTCATTGTCCTGTTGGAAAACAAATGATTGTCCCACTAAGTGCAAACAGGTGGAAAGGCATGACACCTGGTTTGCACTTAGTGGGACAATCATTTGTTTGCTGTGTTGGTTAAGTTGCTGTGTTGGTTATAGCCATGTTGGTTAAGTGTGCTTCTCTATTCTCTATTTAGTTTCCAAAAGTATCAACAATGCAACCCCTACACCATACAACTTCCACCTCTGTGCTTCACAGACCACACAATTAAAACAGTATGTTCACCGTCTCTGCATCTAACAAAGTCACAGCAGAACCAACAATCTCAAATTTGAATCAGACCAAAGGACAAACGACAGGTTTTTCACAGATCTAATGTCCATTTCCTTGTGTTTCTTGGCCCGAGCAAGTCTGTTCTGCTTATTGTTCCCTTTAAGAGATGGTTTCTTTGTAGCAATTCGACCATGAAGGCCTCACTTATGCCATCTCCTCTGAACACTGGATATTGAAATATATTTCCTGCTAGACATTCGAAAAGCATTTATGTGGGCAAATTGGTGATGCTTGAGGCTGGTAATTTTAATGATTGTATCCTTTGCCGCAGAAGTAGCTCTTAGTCAGTCTTGACAGTCTTCATGAGAGCCAGTTTCATTGTAACATTTGATGGTTTTGGCGACTGCACTTGGGGATAAATTTAATGTTCAGTACAGTGTATAGTAGGTGTCAAAGCACTTACAGAGCTTTGGACTCTGCACCCACCTTTCCTCTACACAAGAAAACTGAGGGTCTAAAGCACATTTAGGAAGGCAAGAAATTTCTTCAATTAAATCTAGACAGGGCACATCTGTGAAGTGAAAACCATGCCAGGTGACTGCCTCATGAATTTGCTAAGAGAAAGTCACAAGTGTGCCAAGCTGTCATCAAAACCACATCAAAGATGTGTCCAAACTTTTTGACTAGTAATGTGTACGTATATATCATACAGTATATATATCAATGTTTGCAACTTTGTTTGTGTGTTTAGGGCTAAGAGGTATGTGGGTGCTAGTCCATTTTTAGGTTTGTAGGCAAGCATCAGGGTTTTGAATTTGATGTGTGCAGCTACAGGAAGCCAGTGCAGGGTGCGGAAAAGTTGGGTGATGTGGGAGAACTTGGGAAAATTGAAAACATGACGTAGGCACGAAACAGAGGGCATTGCAAGATGAATTATCTGTAGACTTGCATGGTCTCCCTTATAACATTTTGCATTTACATTTAAGCATTTGGCAAACACTCCAAAGCAACTTACAAAAGTGCTCAAGTTTCCTACATTGAATAGATCCTTACACTGGGTTAATAGGTTACGAACTAAGTAACAGTCAAACACTTTTGGAAAGTCATTGCTTAAAGCTTGCCAGAGACTCGGCTGTACAGACATCTAGATGAATTTCATTTCAAGAGAACAGAAAAGAGTCACATCTTCCTTAAATCAAAAACTCCTCAATCTCTGAGAGATGGTGGAACCAGCCGAGCACTGTTGGAGGATCAGAGGGAATGTGATGCAGTTTATGGTGTGTTTAGGGCTGAGATGTATGTGAGTGCAGGGTTAGAATTTGATGTGTGCTTTAGGGTTTTGAATTTGATGTGTGCAGCTACAGGAAGTCAGTGCAGGTAGTGGAGAAGTGGGGTGCTGTGGGAAAACTTGGGAAGATTGAAAACAAAATGTGAAACTGCTTTCTGGATCAACAAATGGTGGACAGAGGCAGACCTGCCAGGAGCAAATTGCTGTAGTCCAGTCTTGAAATAACAAGGGACTGAACAAACACCTGAGTAGCCTGTGAAGAAATAAAAGGGTAAATTCCTCTGATGTATAATTGCGAGTGAGGTTAGCAACGTGTTGAGAAAATGACAGTTGATTGTCCAGAGTTTCCCCAAGATGTAACTGTTGTCCAGGGAGATTACAAAGTCTTAACTGGGGGATAAATCACTAGAGGTGAACAGCAGTTTTTTTTTTACTCAGATACTCCAGAATGAGATGTCTGCCAGACATGCTGAGATCCTGGTGGAAACCTGAATGTCTGAGAGAAGAATGAGTGGGTAGAATGGGTATGGAGGGAAAACAGGAAAGGACCATGTACTAAGCCCTGAGTACATTAGTAGAGTCCACGTGGGGCAGATGTGGATCCCCTTTATGTCACCTCATACAACCTATCTTCTAGGTAGGAAGCAAACTATTGCCATGCCATGCCACTGAGTCCAAACCTTGCAAAACAGATCAGAGAATCCTATGGTTCACTGTGTCAAATGCAGCTGAGAGGTCCAGGAGGACAAGGACAGATGACAGCCCAGCTGATATAGCAGCATGAAGCCTCTCAGTGACTGACAGAAGGGCAGTCTCTGTGGAGGTTGACAATCTCTGGTTCCTGTCAAGGTCTTTACCTCATATTTTTTCAGGGAGTTTTTCTTATCGCCCTCTGCTTGCTCATTAGGGACAATCTGATTATTATGATTTATACACATTTTTCTCACTCATACATATTTCCATACTTTTTTTTTTATATTTTGTGAAGCTGCTTTAAGACATTGACTATTATTAAAAGCGCTATATAAATAAAATGGAATTTAATTGAACTGTCACCTCTAGCTTGCTTTTATCAGAGGTGGAAAATAACAAGTTACATTTACTTAAGTAACTTTTTGAAAAAAAAATGTACTTCTATGAGTAGTTTTACTGCACCATACTTTTTACTTTTACTTAAGTAGATTTTTAAAAAATAAACGCTACTCTTACTCTGCTACATTCGGCACCCAATACACCCAACTTGTTACTTTTATAACCATTTATTCTGTATTTTGTAATTTGGAAGAGCTGTCTGGAGGCTGTCTGCTGGAAATTAATCAATAGTGCTTTCTGCAAAAAGACATCTTGCCCAGCATCTCACTTTATTCAAACGCATGCAGCATTGCATCAGTGTGCTAAACAGCAAGTGTAGATTTTTTCTAATGTGCATAAATTTACTTTGATTGCCTAAACATCTCAGAGAGAGGAAGTCATTATATGTAAAACTAAGTGAAGCATGTCAAAGACAGATTTATTTTTGGAAAGTCATGTCATACATTTTACAAATATCTAAAAAATTAGGTCAATGGGAAGCAACACTAATTGTATATGATATGTAGTACATAAATATGATTTATTTTGTAAACAGGACCTCAACCATTTGTTTTTTTTACTTATTTCTCATACAGGGTAATTTTTTTCTATTTTGGATTTCTCCTAAATTTATCACAATAGCTTTCATTAGAAATAAGAAAAGGAAAGCAGAATGTTAGTGATATTGGCCATATAAGTTTCTTAATAGTAAACGTCAGATTTAATTATCTTTTCCTTTGAAGCACATGTTGGCACATCACAGGTGGATTTGATCTTATTATCAAATGTATTATTAATATGTTTGCAGCTATTCTTTAACTATAAATTTGGCTGTGCATTGTTTAGCTTTATGACAGTGAGAAATAAGTGAATGTGTCCGACATTAGCTGTTGTTGTTTTGTCTTTTGACACCCCCACCCCCCACCCCCCATCTCAAACAAAGGCAATTGACGGTTTTAAGGAAACAGTGCATGGGATTTGCATTTGTCTCCAAACTCTGGTCAGGCAGACCAAACATGACCACACCATTGGAAGACCCATGTAGCGTCTGCTTAAGATCACAGCTGATCTTTTGGACTCTACAGTATGTCTTTAAGAGATCCCTTTAGCCTTTGACATTTGCATATAAATTATAGATCTGGACCCACATTCTACATTTATATGAATGTTTTATTGCCAGTGGTTTCCCCCCACTATCATGATGATGCTAAACTGATTGGTTCTCCAGTCTCCAGACAACAAATTTCAAACACATTCCAAAGAGAAGCAGAAACCCTCCATGCTGGCCACCAATGGCCTAACCAAGACCAGGGGTCTGGCTCCACACTTGCAATACACATCACGCATAAACATAAGGACATTTTCTCTATTTTATGCTATGATTACGCAATTATAAAGGTATCCCGTATATGTATGCATTGTGTGTTCCCTTATCTGATTATACACTTACAACTTTTTATTTGCCTTAGTTAGACTCTAATTGCCAATAATCGTGTGTATGAGTGTCTCTCTGTTTTCCTATCTCCTAAAGGTTCGTTTCTTGGTATCAAAATTATCTGGTCTTTATTACCCAAACAATGATGTACACTATGTGATCATGAAATGCATCATACAATTTCTACGATGTTTTGAAATAAACTGCAAAACCCTCCGAACCAGCAGTAAAATTTTTAATGGGCCATAAACAGGGACAAAGAAAGTTTCTCCAGCTAAAGATTCATGCCTTTGATTAACCATTCCACCCAAACGGTGGGTGTGTCAGGGAACCATCAAAAGTCCCTAACCCAGGCTATTCAGTGCCTAAAATCCCTTCTTCTTTTGAGACGAACACTCTCACACACTCCCCTATACAAAACTCATCTCCTGAGTTTAAACTTCGGCAGTTTTACCTTCAAGTAACTTTGTCAACTTGTTGCGGACTATTCCCACCTCTCGAGGAACCAGAAGAAAATCTCCTTCCTCACACCTGGAGGTCGATCATCTAGACCATTGTGTCTACCGAATAAGAACTCTTTTTCAGAAACAAAGGCCAATGCAAGTAACCTTATAACTATTTAGATGCGTGTTTAATTTTGAGCCTCTTTTAAGGTGAACCCTGATTCTTTGATGATTCTCATTAGGCTGTGGTTAATTGATGTGAAATATTCTTTTGCCCTTTTCTCTCTCTTCCTTACTTTCCTTTATCCTGTACGTATGCATTTGCTTAATTTTGTTGTATGTTAGCTATAACCTCCTTTATTAAATTCCTTATATTCACAATCAATTGTCTGTGTGTGCTGCTCACAATCCAAAGTCACTAAATGTTGATCCTTTGGCTACATGCCAAATTACTGCTAGTACTGCAAAGTAGGAAAGGTATTCTTCCTTGGCCAGGAAATAACCTTTCTGTCATGCACACTCGGAACGCGACCGGCACTAGGACCCGGAAGTTAAGCGGTCGCAAACCAGGAAGTATAAAAGAGGTAAACAAACCATAGCACCTCGCTCAGTCATTGAGTTTTGCCGATGCCACGTCGGATTCCTCCATCTAACTGTGAGTACTCACCTTTTTGGTTTCAATTCCTGATCGAGTGTGTATTTATAGGACGCGGGTTAGATTGTGTCTTTCCCTTGCTCCCCATTTGTGAGAGTCCTTAGATTAAAAGCGTGATTATCCTGCCTACTCGTGCTCTTCCGCGTTTGGGTTTACCATTCACGCTACAAAGGGCTAACCGCTAAAGCTACGTCTTCTGGTCATCTCAGGTTAGTTCTTGACAGAATGACTGAGCCTACCGCGGTGAACCCAGCGGATTACGCGCACCTCTGCGATGTGGTTGATCAGCATGCCAAGCTTATCAACACGCTAACCGGGGAGATCGCTAATCTGCGCCGGGACCTCCAAGACGTTGCGGCCTTGCGCCGTGAGGTCGCGGAGCTCCGGCAGGAGAACGCAGATCTCCGGGCGGCTGTAGATAGCGCGGCTAGCCGGTCTCCCGTCGCGGCGGCCGCGGCGCCGCACCAAACCCCCCCCCCCCTTCTGATGTATTCTTGGCACTCCCGGATAAATGGGACGGCACAGACGGAAAGTGTAATGTGTTTTTAACAGCGCTTGATCTGGTGTTTAAGTTTAATGCCACCAGGTAC
This sequence comes from Clarias gariepinus, assembly GCF_024256425.1. Classification (NCBI taxonomy): domain Eukaryota; kingdom Metazoa; phylum Chordata; class Actinopteri; order Siluriformes; family Clariidae; genus Clarias; species Clarias gariepinus. The sequence continues at coordinate 8,637,345 of NC_071125.1, forward strand.
TCCACCGATCGGCTACGCATCGCGCTTCTGGTCTCATTGCTATCCGGGCAGGCAGCTGAGTGGGCCACGGCAGTTCTCCGGGCGGATTCAGATACCGCGCACTCATACAATGAGTTCATCCGCCAACTCAGACTCACGTTCGAACACCCAGCGGGCGAGGTGGAGACCAACACCAAACTCTATCATCTGCGGCAGGGAGGATCGTCCGTGAGCCGGTACGCTGCTGAGTTCCGGACCCTCGCTGTACAGACCGACTGGGGAGATGCCGCGCTCCGGACATCCTTCTACGAGGGACTGGCTCCACGCATCAAAGACGAGCTCGCCGGGCGAGAGCTTCCTGCTACCCTGGAGGGGTTGATCCAGCTTGCCCTCCGTATTGATCAACGCATCCTCTCTCGCCCGAAGCCAGCCCCTAGGACCCTGCCGCCTGCACCCACCTTCTCCTACACCTCACCACGACCACCTACTGCTTTCACCACCCCCACTACTGGACCGGTCGGATCTCCACCTCCTGCCGTGGTTGACACCGGAGCCGGGGAACCCATGCAATTAGGACGCGCCTCCCTGACCGTGGCGGAACGCGAACGACGGTATCGAGAGGGGCTGTGTGCCTACTGTGGGTCGGCGGCGCACCACCGAGCTATCTGTCCGATTCGCCCGGGAAATGCGCAGCCCCGGTGAGTGAAAGAGGAGACTCACCGGGCCCCCTCCACCTCTCCTCCACAATCGACGCCACCATCTCACGCTTCACGGTTCAGGTAAACCTCCAAATTGGCCACAAACGAGTTCGAAGCACCGCGTTCATCGACTCCGGTGCCGCGGGTAACTTCATTGACTCTAATTATGCCAAAGATTTGGGGGTGAGGACTGAGGCGTTATCCCAGCCGGTAAAGATCACTTCGTTCGACGGTCGGCCCTTATCATCCAGCCCTATCACCCATCAGACCCAACCCATCACGCTCGCCATAGACCAGCACCAGGAGCAGATCCAATTCCACCTAACATCCATCTCATCACCACCCATCATCCTCGGCTATCCCTGGCTGCTACAACACGACCCAATCATCTCGTGGACCCAGAACCGGATTCTCCAGTGGGGGCCGACCTGCGCCGAACTCTGCCTACAGGCACGGACTGGGACGTGTTCCAGGGAGTCCGAGGCCCCCGACGTCGACACCAACGCCATTCCAGTCGCCTATCGGGACTTGGCTGAAGTTTTCTGCAAGAGACGAGCTACCCACCTCCCACCTCATCGCCCATACGACCTGGCGATAGAACTTCAGCCGGGTTCCGTCCCTCCCCGCGGCCATCTCTACTCTTTATCCACCTCGGAGACGCAGGTGATGGAGGAATACGTCACCAACGCCCTCCGTCAGGGTGCCATCCGGCCCTCCACCTCGCCTGCCGCCGCGGGGTTCTTCTTCGTCAAGAAAAAAGGGGGCGAACTTCGCCCATGTGTCGACTATCGGGGGCTAAACAACATCACCATCAAGAACAGACATCCACTGCCACTCACCAACTCCGCCCTGGACGCCCTCTCTGGTGCCACCGTGTTCTCCAAGTTGGACCTCCGGAGCGCCTACAACTTGGTGCGCATCAGAGAGGGTGATGAGTGGAAGACTGCATTCATCACACCCACCGGACATTATGAGAGCCTGGTCATACCATTTGGACTCTGCAACGCACCCTCGGCCTTCCAACAATTCATAAATGACGTCCTCCGAGACATGCTGGGCCGATGGGTGTTCGTCTACCTGGACGACATTCTCATTTACTCCCGCCACCTGGAAGAACACATCCAACACGTACGTGCTGTTTTAAAGAGATTGCTCGCTCACCAACTGTACTGCAAGCTGGAAAAATGGGCTTTTCACCAGCACTCCACCACGTTCCTGGGTTTTGTCATCTCGCCCCAGGGTGTGGCCATGGACCCGCAGAAGCTAGAAGCTGTACGTCACTGGCCCCTACCCAGGACACTCAAACAGCTTCAGCGGTTTCTCGGGTTTGCGAATTTCTATCGTCGCTTTATCCGGGGCTACAGTACAGTTGCAGCACCATTAACCACATTGACCAGGCCCTCATCTCACCCATTTCAGCTCAATCCAACTGCCATCTCAGCCTTCAAGGAACTCTGCCATCGCTTCACCACCGCACCGATTCTTCTTCATCCCGATGCCAACAAACCCTTCGTTGTGGAGGTGGACGCGTCGGATGTGGGCGCCGGCGCAGTTCTCTCCCAGCGAGGTCCAGACCAGAAACTGCATCCCTGCAGTTTCTTCTCCAAAAAATTTGACCCCACTCAGCAGCGATACGGGGTAGGGGACCGCGAGCTGTTGGGCATAAAGTGGGCTTTGGAGGAGTGGCGTCACTGGCTCCAGGGCGCCAGTGAGCCATTCATCGTCTGGACCGATCACCAAAACCTGATCACCATCAAGAACCTCAAACAGCTCAATCCACGGCAGGCACGGTGGGCGCTATTTTTTGAACAATATAATTTTCATCTTTCTTACCGCCCGGGGTCGAAGAACACCAAAGCCGACGCCCTATCACGCCAGTATGAGGACGATCTCCCCCGGGCGGAACCCGTGCCTGTCATCCATCCATCTCGAATCCTCGCACCCCTCCACTGGGATTTGGAGACCAGGGTCCGCCAGGCACAGGCGGCGGAGACCGAACCGGCAGGTGTGCCGCCTGGACGACTCCACGTGCCCCAACATCTACGAGCGGAGGTTCTTCAAAGGGACATTCGTCCATCATCGCCGGACATTCTGGGGCCCGACGAACCCTATCGTTTATTCAACGGGCATTCTGGTGGCCCTCCTTGAGGAGAGACGTCCGCGAGTTCGTTCAGGCGTGCCCGGTGTGCGCCAGGGCAAAGGACACAAATCAACCAGCTCCAGGAGAACTCCAACCACTCCCTGTTCCTCGACGGCCCTGGACGCACATCGCCCTGGATTTCATCACGGGCCTGCCGGTTTCTGAGGGTAAGGACACCATATTAACCATCGTTGATCGGTTCTCCAAGGCCGTGCACCTGGTGGCCCTAGCCGGACTCCCCTCAGCAAAGGACACAGCGGAATTGATTTTGGAACACGTAGTCCGACTGCATGGGTTCCCAAAGGACATCGTCTCGGACAGAGGGCCCCAGTTCACAGCCCGGTTCTGGAAGGCCTTCTGCCGTCTGATCAATTCCACCTGTAGTCTGTCATCCGGCTACCACCCCCAGACTAATGGTCAGACGGAACGGACCAACCAACAACTGGAGCGCTACCTAAGATGTTTCGTTTCCGATCGCCAGCGCTCCTGGGCCCGCTACCTCAAATGGGCCGAACTGTCCCACAACCTCCACGTCTCCTCAGCCACCAACCTAAGCCCATTTGAGGTGTGCCATGGTTTCCATCCTCCCATGTTCAACCATCAAGAACCGGAGGTTGACGTACCATCGGCCCAACAGTTGGTCCGTAGGTGTCGGCGGATATGGAACCAAGCTAATCACGCCATCCAGCGAGCCAACACCAGCTACGTCGCCCAGCATCGCCGCCGACACCCGCCGGGACGTTTGTACCACGTAGGTGACAAGGTATGGTTATCAACTAAAAACCTCCATCTGCACACTGAGTCAAGAAAATTATCACCAAGGTTCATCGGACCATACCGCATCACTTTACGGATTAACCCTGTCACCTACCGGCTCCAGCTGCCTGCGGCGCTCCGGATACATCCAGTCTTCCATACTTCACAACTAAAACCCTTCATCACGTCACCTCTGGTTCCACCCACCCCCCCTGCTCCTCCTCCCCGAATCATTGACGGCGGTCCCGCCTACACCGTGCGACGAATCCTTGATTCGCGCCCTCGGGGCAGGGGCACCCAGTACCTGGTCGATTGGGAAGGCTACGGCCCCGAGGAGCGATCTTGGGTTCCAGCACGGTTCATCCTCGACCCTGAGCTCATCCGGGACTACCGTCACAGGGTATCCTCCACCTCAGGACCGTCTGGAGCCGGTCCTGGACAGGGGGGTACTGTCATGCACACTCGGAACGCGACCGGCACTAGGACCCGGAAGTTAAGCGGTCACAAACCAGGAAGTATAAAAGAGGTAAACAAACCATAGCACCTCGCTCAGTCATTGAGTTTTGCCGATGCCACGTCGGATTCCTCCATCTAACTGTGAGTACTCACCTTTTTGGTTTCAATTCCTGATCGAGTGTGTATTTATAGGACGCGGGTTAGATTGTGTCTTTCCCTTGCTCCCCATTTGTGAGAGTCCTTAGATTAAAAGCGTGATTATCCTGCCTACTCGTGCTCTTCCGCGTTTGGGTTTACCATTCACGCTACAAAGGGCTAACCGCTAAAGCTACGTCTTCTGGTCATCTCAGGTTAGTTCTTGACACTTTCCTAGAATTCATAAATGATTATATTATCTGCTCGGTGGACGGACAGATCAATTATATCTATATCTAAAGCTCACAAAATGGGCTAAATAAAGAGCCAAAAGAAAGTCAAAAAGAAGGTTGCATACATACAGATGTACATGATTTTGGGTTGTTTTCTGTAAACACCTGATTGTGTTATTTTGATCTAACAACTGGTTTATTCTTTATTCTCTGGTTTCTACAAATGGCCTGCAAAATGTTTGAAATATTACTGTTACTGTGTCACAAAAAGTAGTTTTAAGAGTTGTTTAGGCAAGAATGCATGTGTGTACAGCTCAAAACCTCCATCAGTTATTATAGCGTCTATTAAAATATTGCCCCACCGATTTGAGAGTTTAAGCTCCAGACAATCTACATGCCTCATACCCCACCCAACGCATTATCACCTCAAAAAGAATTTCTGGAAACTGCCACTGGCTGTGATGTCTCTGTAATTGTTAAACCAGCGGAGGTATTTTATTTTGGGTATTTCTAACTGGTATTTTTAAAATACGCTTATAGTATAATATATCGCGGCTGTGTAACACATCCTGTACTCTGCGTGGAGGATGTTATCTTTGATGCTAACTACACAAAGCAGTGTCTTTCCCCAGCATACTGTATATATGGACACAAGTCCTCATCTGTTAAATTTTTGAGGACAACAGTTTTTTCAGCTCACATTTAATCAATAATATAAAAAGTTTTATTGTTCTTGTTTTTAAATATTTTACTTTAAAGTAAATAAAATGATAGTTAAAATAGTAAAATAAATAGTTTAATGGTTTAAACATTAAGATTTAGATTAAGATGTAGAATGTTTGATCTCATGTGGCCATTATAAGATTTGTATTAAAAACTTTTAAATAAAAAGTGTCAGCTGGCCCACCCAAAATAGATGCAGTATTATTATTTATAGTCCAAATTAAAAATCCTTTTCTAAATGTGAGCTATTGTTATTTACTTACACTATTTGTTAATTTAATTTAAATGGGGTTTGGACTTGGGATGTTGAGCCATGATCCTTCTCTTTGATTTCCTGTATAGACTAATTATATAAAAAAGTTTTCCAGAGTGCACCGGCAGAAGTAGACTTATGATTATGAATGCATAGGGTAAAAACAGCAAGTCTGACTCTGACCATTTTAATAATTAATTAATTAATTAATGATTTCTTTGTTTTCAGCTGTAGTGATGAAGGTGATCATGTCATTTCATCGTCTCCACAGCAGTGGATGCACCAATAATTCACGTTTCAGACGACTTACATAATCTAAAATTTGTTTTTCTTCAGTGTATACAAAGGCAGACATTTCACTTTCTACAAGTAGATATTTTTCACATCTATGAGGCAAGTATACACAGAGTTTTGATTTATTTTCTGACACTCTCAAGTTCACCAAAACCAATAAAGAAAAGCACACCCTGTTTGCTTTCATTATTTTACAAAATCATATCGTTTTGTCAACATTGTGAATGCACTTAAATAAAAGTAGAGTCTTATGAAGGCTATGTAGCTTATATAGTTTTATTATATAGTTTGCGCACATTAATCTGACAACAACATACCCACTTTTTGTGATACAGCCAGTTTTCTGGCTACGCGAGTGTTACACATGATCAAATATAATAGCTCGCTGCGTTAATATTTACTTTGCTTAAATTTGATGCAAATAAGAAACGCCTATATTTAATTAAAATGTAAAAATTTTACTGTAATTTAAGTACAGTGATTGTAAATTCGTTTAATGTTTTACTTGTATTTTATAAGGTTTTGTCGGCGGTTGTACAGTGCAACGAGGGTGATACTGGGATGGGAAAATGTAATTTGTTAAAACATTTTCGTTATTTATTAAAGAGCATTTAGTTACATTTATTTCAGTTAATAAATCAACTACAAATTTAAAGAACACAGAATATGACACAAAACCCTACACGCATAGCGTTTCTAAACACATGATAAAATCTAAAGGGGCAGTGTGGTAATGTTTACTTTGCTTAAATTCGACTCTAATAAGATTTATTTGAAATTTTTAATTTGTACTGTAATTTTTGTTTCACTTGATTTTATTCGCTACAACGTGCAGCTCTAAAGGAGCTGCGGCTCATTAATCCTTGAGAGAATGAACTAAGGCCTGAAGAGTCAGTCTGAAGTTACAGTATATACAGTAGTGCCACTCAGCTGTAAAAGCCAGCAAACGCACACAACCAAATTCTGTCGCCATGAGGCGCAGCAGTAAAACTATTATACTGCTTGAGTACCATCTGTAGCAGTTGTTTTAATGGATACGTCTCCATCTCTAAACCATTACTCAGGAAGATAAACAAGCCAAAAAGATTGTTATGGGATATTTTAAAGATATTTTGCAACACAATATTTTAAAACAGGAGCATTTTACAATAGAAGACTGCTGATTATTGATGAATCCAAGTTTGAGTTTTATGTTGTATGGTGTATGAAACAGCCATGGTAACAGAAATAAATCACATCTGGGGGTTATTTGCATACTTTGGACTTGACCACATTTATGGGGTACTTCGAGACAGAGAGAACCAAGCATTCAGCAACTTTCTAAAGCCTTATTTGCAATTACCTGGGAACCTCTAGTCATTTGTAATGTGGAGGCAGTCTGTGATCTTAATCCCATGTGAATCAGCCTTGCCTGTATTTTTTAAAATAAAAATTTCCCCGCAAATGACTTACCATATTTAGCTAAACACAGAGGTCCTGTGATAATATTAGTCCTGTGCGAATCAGTATGTCTATGATTTCAAAGGTTTTTACCTTGGAGGTTAATGTCTTCCAAATAAAGCAAGACGCTTGAAATTACAAAAAGACTTGACATCATATCCGGGATATAAATCAGTAAATTCAAGTAAAATCACAGGCTTTGTTTAGTAGTTTCTTAATCACATGAAGTCCCCAGATAATACTTTTTTCCATGCAGATAGGGCTTAAGTTGCTTTTTTAGCATATTGTCATACAAGAAAAACATGAATTGTGATTTTTTTTTTTACAAAAATCTTATGATTCATGTTACTCATGCATAAATATAATAAATCATAAGATTGATGTTATCTATGTTATTTTTGAAAACAGTGCCAGTTTGAGTGCATGCTATCATTGTTTTTGAATTCCATAATTTTAGACAATGCAAAATACAAATGTTACTCATGCGGTATTCTGGTTTTACCGTCATGCCTCACGGTGTCGGCATTTGGGTTTGTGCGTTTGCTGGCTTCTACCGCTGAGTGGTGCTATATAACTATAGACTGACGCCTAGGGCATCAGTTTATTCTCTCAAGAATTAATAAGCCGCGCGCCGTTAGAGCTGCACATAGTAGCGGAGAAAAAAAAGTGAAACGTTGGAGTTAAACAAATTCATAATCACAGTTTTAAAATTACAGTACAAATTTAGAATTTAAATTTAATTAAATCTTATTAGGATTGAATTTAAGCTAAGTAACGTTAACACAGTGAGCCTTTTGATTTTATCATGTGTAATTAGAAAAGCTACGCATGTATGTTTTTTTGTCAATTTATATTTTGTGTTCTTTAAATTTGTAGTAGATTTATTAACTGAAATAAACGAAAATAAATTACCATCAAAATTAAAACATTGTCAGGCCGTGCTACTGCGTCAGCAGATGTCAATGTGTTTTTGTGTTATTATAAGAATTAAATGCAGTAGGCTCTTATGATCATCATAATGTTCTTTAATAAATAATAAAAACATTTTAACACATTACATTTTCACATCCCAGCACCCCTGTTGGGCTGTATCACCGCCAGCAAAAACCTATATATACAAGTGAAACATTAAACAAATTTATTATCACAGTACTAAAATTACAGTACAAATTTAGAACTTCAATATAGGGGTTTCTTAGTTCCATCGAATTTAAGCAAATGTTATGTTTAAGTAAATGTTAACACAGTGAGCCTTTATATTTTATTATGTGTAACACTCGCGTAGCCAGAAAACTCTGGCTGTGTGTATCAGAAAACGTGGGTGAGTCACAGGTGTTGTCAGATTAATGGGCAAAAACTATATAATAAACCTATATAAGCTACATAGCCTTTATAAGACTTTACTTTTAAGTGCATGCACAATGACGACAAAACGTTATGATGTAAAATAATGAAAGCAAACAGGGATACAGCGCTATTCTGTATCGGTTTCTGTGAACTTGAGCGCGTCAGAAAATAAACCGAAACTCCATGTATACTCACCTCACAGACGTGAAAATGTATACTTACAGAAAGCAAAATGTCTGCTTTTATATAAACTAATGGAAAAAATCAGCTTATGTAATTCATATGAAACGTGGATTACTACAGCGCATCCACAGCCGAAACGAAAAGACATCAACTTATCAATGAATTATTAAAATGGCCAGTCAGTTTCCTTGCTGTTTTTCCAGACGCATTCATAATCATTAGTCTAGTTCTGCCGGTGCGGTGTTTATCCCCACCCCCGTTAAAACGGCGTATTCAGAGAAAGGCTCGCCCGCGAGAGGTTGTGTGCGCGCGGTCCACTACACAGCTAAAACATATACTGTATGTATATTATGACTGAGGTACGGCGGCTTACATCGGCGTGTGTTTCGCACAGCGCCGCAAAGAAAGCGCTTACTTACACGTATAAATGTGTGTTTGTTATATTTCTGGGAAAGAGAAATCTCTTATAAATGTCTCATATCGGCGCGCGTGTTCATCTGACATCAAAACTCGGCAAAGTGAAAGAGCGCACGCGCGCGTCGTGGGTTCACGCGAACATTTTACATTCACTAAAAGATTTATTCACAACCACATTTCGGCCATTCACACACATGCATTGTGCTATGTTGTTTGTACACACTTTTACTTTTTTCTCTTCTAATCTCCCCTTTGATCAAAATGCTCCCGATATAAGCCGACACGACCAGCTTCGTTTCATAAAGAGAGGGGACATATACTTGATTAAACACTGCATTTTTTTAAGTGAAAGCAAGCGCGATGTGAGCAGTTTTAATTATTGATAATTAAATAACTATTAAATGGTGGACATAAACAGCAAAAAGGACAATATTATTTTACTTTTGATTATTATTATCATGTTATTGAATGATCATTTGAAACTAAAGCGCTCCGTGTAGATTCATGCCACGAGTCATTTTATCATACAAAGATTATTACGTTGTGCTCAGACCACAAAGCATCTGTGGATTCAAAAATTGACATTTTTACCATTTTTAATCACTGGAATGGTAGAGATAGAAAGTTTTCTTATAACATGCGTTTATTGTTTTTAATCGCTCGATATACAACCATCTGAAATAAAGCGGCTCACATCGGCATGCGTTTCGCCAGAAAGACAGTGCTTATTTAACACGTATAAATGTGTGTTTGTTATATTTTACTAAAAGGCTTATACACAACTACATTTCAGCCATTCACACACATGCATTGTGCTGTGTTGTTGTTACACACTTTCACTTTTCATCTCCACTCTGATCAAAATGCTCTCGATATGAGCCAACACAAACAGCTTCGAAAAATCAGTTTATTTATCTATCCTAAAGAGAGGCAACATATACTTGCTGATTAAACACTGAATTTTTTAAAAGTGAAAGCGCGCGATGTGAGCAGCTTTAATCATTAATAATTAAATAATTATGAAATGCTGGACATAAACAGCTAAAAGCAAGATGAATGTTATTCTTTAGATTGTTATCATGTTCTTTTGCTGTTTTGGGTTCAGCGTTAAGTTATTATTTGAAACTGAAGCGCCTCTTGTAGATTCATGCCACGAGTCATTTTATCATACAAAGATCATTACGTTGTGCTCGGACCACTGACTCCAAAATTGACATTTTTACCGTTAAAATAAAAATGTTTTTACCAGCCCTTGAGCTGTTGTTTGTGCAATTTTCATTAATAATAACAATAACAGTAGACAAAGAGAAACAGAGAGTCTGTCTAAACAAAATTAATTGCAGCCGTTTGCAAAATGTCCCCTTGCGCCACCTGGCGGTCATTTCACAAATTATTTTGAATTGCGACTGATTTATTTTGGCTGTTGCAAAAATAAGTGCATGGCAGTCATAGACATTTCGCGTGAGTAACTACTGTAGGACCATTTTGACTAATGGTCTTAGATTTTTTGCCCTTAATTATATAGCACTGTGCATTATTTAAATCTAGATATCCACGTTTGCAAAATAATTCTTCATTCTAGTCATGGGGAGTAAATGCGAGAGGCAAAGTTGGACCTTCAGGCCTGGTCTTTGGCTATTTTATGGTAAACCAATAGTAAGTGGCTGATTACGGGGTGTGTGTGTGCATAAAATATTTGTTGGGTGTTATTTTAAATGTGAACTTAAAAAATGTGGAACAGTTCTAGTTATAGAAAATTCTGAAAGTGTCCTTAGGCCTTTCTTCTTGTGGAATCACACCACATACAGTAAAACACATGTGCAAACACACACTACACACACACACACAGAGAAATTAGTTAATCCATTGTGTATTTGTGTTTACAGTATGTGTATAGCCCTTAGTGTTTTTCCTTAATTAAATGCCCTCATCTCTAGAGATAATTAACTCCCAACAGTTTCAGTCAAAGCTAAAATGTTATTATGCTTGGTTAGTGGTACTGTGAGGCACTTTTGCCCGTCACAGTTTTTTTTCTCTCTCTCTCTGAAGAAGACATTAATCTTCTGCTGCCAGTGGGTGTGTTGGGTTTTGACAAACCTCTCAGAGCCAAGAGGGAAAGGCCCTGCAAATATTGAGTTAGTTCCCATGACACACTCTTGACACCTATATAAACTCTTGTGGATTCTCAAATATTTCTGAATTGCCACTATTTGACAGTTCTACACAAACATGTGCAATCATATAACTTCTCTGGAGACTGCAGAGTACTGGGTTTGCTTAAGTAACAAATTTTAATGTACTGTACACACTCACATACACAGTAAACTTACACAGAGATGCCTGTTGAGATGTGAATCACAGTTCTATTATACTAAACCTATTTTCTATTCTAGTACACCATATTTTGGACATTCTAAAGAAAACAGAGTGAATTCCTTTTCTATTGATTATTTTTTGTTTACAGGATGAACAACATTGTACACTATGTACTGCATATTTACAGTATATCATAGAATTTGTAAACCAATCTGATTTATTTTAATGTTCTCCCATATATGTGTTAAAACTGCCACACTTATGCACCATTTGCCAGTTTATGACTGAGACCATTGTGAAATTATTATACAACTCCTCCACATAGTGAGAATGTTGAGAGCACTCAGTGTTAGGAGACAGATTTATGGACTCATTTTTGGAACTGCCAGCTCTCTCTCCCCCTGGTATCCCATGCGTCACTGAAATGCAAGCATATAAATATGCTTCTCATTAACCACACATAGTTGTAAACACTGACTTCTTACCGACTCCTTCACCATGACTACTCCTCCATTCACAGTTAGCTTCTTACCATGTCCTAACTGCCATTATGTTTCTTATATGCTTTCTGTGTATATTAATATGTGAGTGAATATCTGACTTAAAGCCTCCAGTAGGTATATTAATAACTACTTAAAAAAAGACCGGAGAAGAAAAAAAAAAAAAGAAGAAAATACTAACAGTATGTACATGTTTCAATTTCAACAATTTTTTCTAGATAACAGGAGGATGTTACAATGGACAAATAAGATTAAAAAACAAGATAACAAATTATAAAGTATGTAAAAGCATGTAGCAACACATACCAAAATCATCATGTTTAAAAAAAAAAACATTTAAAAAAGGCCCACATTTGATCAAGAGATGTTTACTTTGAAGAATTCAAAATGTAAGAGCCATATTTCGTTTTTGTAATTTGTTGTTGTGTTTATTTTTATTTTATTAATTAATCATTAGGCATTAAGTTTATTAGTTAAGCATTTAGTATTATACTCGTAAGTTGTATTGTGACATCATTTCATAAGTTGTTTTGTGACATCATCCCACAGTTGTGTAGCTGCATGTTTATTACGCACGTTAGTTGTTATTCAAGATACGGAATTGTGGAGAACACAAGTTTTTGACCGTAATCTGCCGTAATCTGCTATAGTACCGTAAGATGAAAGATATAGCAAATACGTTGTTGTATCGATAATTCAAGACAGTAAACTACTGTAAATCTGAAGAGCACGAACTGGAGACAGTAAGTGAAGTCTGTGGAGCTGTACATGGCGGAGGACAGAGGCTTCGAGAACAACTGGGTGCATAGTCGAGAATGGAACCTTCGGAAGATAGGGTGAGGATGTAGAATAACTTTGACTAGCCCAGGGGCAAAGTCTAAGCAAGATGGGGAGGCTGACCAAGCCTTCAAATCTCCAATTCTCTTTAGAGAAGTAATGGCCATGACAAAAACCATCTTAAGGGTCAGAAGCCTGACAGGTGCTGACTCTAGTTGTTCAAAAGGGGTGTCAGGCCTCAACCGTTTAGTTCCACGAATAAAGCGGGCACCTAAAGGGTGCTTTCTACAGAAACCCCATCAGTCAGAACACTGTAACGCTTGGATTTATTAAAATCACTAGGTACTTTGCTACGGGTCGAGAATCAAAATATGGGCTCGTAAACTGCACTTCCGGTATTGCACAACCGAGGCGGGACAATATAAGACGCGACACAAAAACTAGATGTATACCAAACCAAAGTGTATTAAACAAAACAAACCAACAAACAAGGTGCACCAAAAACCAATATATACAAATATAAACAAAGGTGTGGAGTGTATGCGTGTGTGTGTGATAGTCCAGAGTTAATGATATTGTTGTGTGTGAAATGGTGTACAGGAGAGATGGCTCGGCCTCACCGGTATATAATGGTAAATCCAGGAGCACGAGAAAATGGAATGAGATGGGTATTGTAGTGAGTCCAAAGGAAAGTAATCCACGGCAAACAACAATCTCTCTGTCTCTATTCCACCTGCAGCGCGCTGTCTTCATCTCTCCGTGCCGGGCCGCTTGCCGGTTCCGGCTTTATACCGGCACACGTGACCCGATGCCGCTTGCGGGTTCCCTCACGTTGCGATCGCGCATGCTTGCGAGAGCTTACCCTGTGACCAACACTGTCTATGGGGACAAGTAAAACCATATAGGGCCTATTTCATTGTGCAGGTGAGCCGCATTAGCTCCGTAACCCTTTCCCTGCTACTTAAAATGTCCCTTTATGTGGCTGCGCTACATAGACCCCCCCCAAGCCTCCGCAGTCTGAGGAGAACGTCCGTAAAAGCGCTTCAGATTCACCACATTCAATAAATTAGTTTTTTGTGGATTGCCCGCAAGACACTGTGTAGTTAATTGGTCCTTTTCTTTTCATTAATTCTGCTGGTCCCTCCCACTTGGGCGCTAGCTGTGCAGAAGATCTCTTTGCTGGGGAGGAGAGTGAGTAAGTTCTTATCACCAACCAGTTCTCCCGGGTAAAAGTGCACTTCTTTCCTCCGGGTATTCTGATATCTGGCTTGTTGGTGCTATCGGTGCTTCTTGGCTGGTCTGTAGAAAGCAGTTTTAAGATAGTAGTGTCCTCCTGTTGGGCTTGGACTATCTCACTCAGGTCGCTGGGTAGGTCGGCGGAAGCTTTCGTGATGGCTAGACATAGTTTGTCATCCCTTTTTAGTGACGGAGGCTCTTGGGAAATGGTATCTGGAGCAGTCCTCGCAGTCTTTCTCTACCCTGGAACCTCTCTTCACCAGCTGTTCCACAGTGTTCACAGTTCCTCTTAGACATCCAGCCACTTTTGGGTTGATGTTCTGCAGGATTCGCCCCACTAGTTCTTCCTCGGAGATATCCGGCTTCCACTTTAGACAGAGGGCCCGGTAGTCATAGGCGAAGTCCCTTAGGCGTCGTCCCGGCTGCTGTACCCGAGACCTTAGGTTGACTTCAACTTTCGTTAGATAGTCATAAGGTAAAAACGCCGCCATGAATGCCTGTTTAAAAGACTTCCAATCCTTCACCTTGCCTTTCTCCGCCTTTCACCAACTCAGAGCAGGTCCTCGTAGAACCGTGCCAAGGGTTCCTAGCAGCTCTGGGCTGGTAAGTGGTCTGATATCCAGATAATTCTCGGCTTGCTCAATGAAGTTGAACACATCAGCTGTCACATCAGCCCAGAGCTGCTAGGAACCCTCGGCACGGTTATACGAGGACCTGCTCCGAGTTGGTGGAAGGCGTCAACAAAGGCTGGAAACTCCATGCATATGGATGGTCGAGCATAAAGAGAAGCAGAAGGAGGTGAGACTGAGGAGGTGGGCTAAGCAGAAGAGTGTGGTTGAACACAAGGAGGAATGTTGTAGATATCATGACTGCTAGGGTGCTTTACCTTGGCCGTAGCTGTAGTGATTGAAGTGCTGGGTGAATGTAGATCCTGAAATTGTTGTGCAGGGGTGCAGGCCTGTAACCTGTGGCTGGTGGGCGTACTAGTGAGACGCAGTCTCTTAATCTGTTTTTTCCAGATGACGTCGCGTCGTAGAAAACAGTCAACGATGGCTGTCTCTATTTTCTCGAGAGCCTTCTGGCAGTAGCGCTTCAGCCCTTCCAAGCTCGCGTCCACTGCGTCATGAAGACTGATTTCTCGGTTGATACTGCTGTCTAAGGATTGTCTAAAATCCCGCTCTACTGAGCTCACTTTATCTGTAAGCGCCACCATATCCACCTTGCATTGATTTAGTTCATTTTGTAGCGTATTCACCACCTCAATATCAGTCACATGAGTAACAACATTATCATCATCATTGTCATCATCATGTCTATCAGATATATATAAAGAACTAATCAACGAAGCTATTTCAACTGTAGGGTTACGGCGTGTTAAAAATGCCTCATCCACATCATCCAGCACATAACTGTCAACAGCAAAGTCGGCTTGGCTACCACTAGCATTAGCATTATTAGCGTCCATTTTGTTCAGCCACGACACACAAAACCGGAAAATACCCAAAAATACCGATTCCCCGTACGGGCCACCACTATGTAACGCTTGGATTTATCAAAATCACTAGTTACTTTGCTACGGGGTCGAGAATCAAAATATGGGCTTGTAAACTGCACTTCCGGTATTGCACAACCGAGGCGGGACAATATAAGACGTGACACAAAAACTAGATGTAAACCAAACCAAAGTGTATTATACAAACAAACCAACAAACAAACAAGGTGCACCAAAAACCAATACATACAAAATATATACAAATATAAACCAAGGTGTGGAGTGTATGCGTGTGTGTGGGTGGGTGGGTGTGTTGTCTATGGGAACAAGTAAAACAATATAGGGCCTATTTTATTGTGCAGGTGAGCTGCATTAGCTCCGTAACCCTTTCCCCGCTACTTAAAATGCCCCTTTATGTGGCTGCGCTACAACACGACAAGCCGAAATAGTGGCTATATACGTTTTGAGAATACTAGGGCATAAGCCGGAGGTCAATTTTCTTGTAGAAACTCCAGCACTGAAATAATTGGAAAGTGGACTGGGTCTACATGTTTTACTATGCACCAATTTTCAATACACTCTACTTGAGGGCAAAAGTTCTTCTAGTGGAGGGAGTCCTTGCACTTAGTATAGTTTCAATTACACTGGCTGGAAGACCAGCCTCTCTTCACTGGTCCCCCTCTGGGGCCAGATGTGAAGATAGAAGAGCTTGGACCGGGGATGAAATGTCCTCCCCTGCACCTGAGACAGAAGCTCCCTCTTCACAGGAGAGATATTAGATCTGAACAGCACACACTGGTCGGCCAACAGGGCGCTATCAATACTAGACGCTAGAACTTCTTCTAGATGTCCGTACAGCAGAGACGTTGACTATCTTTAAATGATGACTCAAGACGTATCTGTTTCTCCAGTACTTGGACTAGGGTGTTAGATGTTCGGCATCCTGAAACATGGAAGGAAGAAACCGAACACCTAACATTTTGCTGGAAACCACTGCTCTCCAAAACACCAGTGATGGCGGAAATTTACCCACGGACTCCTGAGGGTGCCAGGACGGAGTTTATATTTCTAATGGAAATTTTTAGGTGCCCCTCCCCTGGGGGAGACACCCCCATGGTCCTAAGCACGTAAGCCTCAGGACTCCTTTTTAGAGGAGATGATGCTCCTCAGGTCTGGCTTCGATAAGGCAGACTGCAAAGCGCGGCAAGTCCCGCCCCAATCTCTACGAGGGGGTGCTGGGCTCACCACATTCTCCTTTTGTGCTTCACGCCTGGCGAGATCCGGACCTGGTCAGGACTGGGAGGCCGACAGTCCCGACCCCTGAGCACGGCGAAGGAAAAACCTCACAAAGGCCTTCTCGTAGAGCTTCGCCTCCCGAAACCCAGTGCCAGTGGCAGTGGTGTCAAAAGTATTCACATTCATTACTTGGGTAAAAGTATAGATACTAGGGTTTAAAAAGACTTCTTTAGAAGTTAAAGTATCAACTCAAGCTTTTTACTCAAGTAAAAGTATAAAAATACTGGTTTCAAAACTACTTAAAGTATAAAAGTAAAAGTAACATAAGGGGGGAAAAGCATTAGGGATAAAAGCTTATGCTGTGCCACAGGCCTACAGTATATACTGCACTAACACCTCATTAAAAAAAGAAAAATGTGTTGATTTTTTAACGGCCATAGTGATTTGGGATACTGTATATGGCAATTGAAAAAAAAAATGTGTACCCAGGGCAGGCTTAGTAACAATTACCCATGTATGGTTGCCTACAATAAACATTAGTGCTGTCAGAATAAATGATAAAATATATATATATATATATATATATATATATATATATATATATATATACAGTGGTGTGAAAAACTATTTGCCCCCTTCCTGATTTCTTATTCTTTTGCATGTTTGTCACACTTAAATGTTTCTGCTCATCAAAAACAGTTAACTATTAGTCAAAGATAACATAATTGAACACAAAATGCAGTTTTTAAATGAAGATTATGTTATTAAGGGAGAAAAAAAACTCCAAATCTACATGGCCCTGTGTGAAAAAGTAATTGCCCCCCCTTGTTAAAAAATAACTTAACTGTGGTTTATCACAGTTAAAAGTTCAATTTCTGTAGTCACCCCCAGGCCTGATTACTGCCACACCTGTTTCAATCAAAAAATCACTTAAATAGGAGCTACCTGACACAGAGAAGTAGACCAAAAGCACCTCAAAAGCTAGACATTATGCCAAGATCCAAAGAAATTCAGAAAAAAATGAGAACAAAAGTAATTGAGATCTATCAGGCTGGTAAAGGTTATAAAGCCATTTCTAAAGCTTTGGGGCTCCAGCGAACCACAGTGAGAGCCATCATCCACAAATGGCAAAAACATGGAACAGTGGTGAACCTTCCCAGGAGTGGCCAGCCGACCAAAATTACCCCAAGAGCGCAGAGACAACTCATCCGAGAGGCCACAAAAGACCCCAGGACAACAACTAAAGAACTGCAGTCCTCACTTGCCTCAATTAAGGTCAGTGTTCACGACTCCACCATAAGAAAGAGACTGGGCAAAAACGGCCTGCATGGCAGATTTCCAAGGCAAACCACTTTTAAGCAAAAAGAACATTAAGGCTCGTCTCAATTTTGCTAAAAAAAAATCTCAATGATTGCCAAGACTTTTGGGAAAATACCTTGTGGACCGACGAGACAAAAGTTTAACTTTTTGGAAGGTGCGTGTCCCGTTACATCTGGCGTAAAAGTAACACAGCATTTCAGAAAAAGAACATCATACCAACAGTAAAATATGGGGGTGGTAGTGTGATGGTCTGGGGTTGTTTTGCTGCTTCAGGACCTGGATGGCTTGCTGTGATAGATGGAACCATAAATTCTACTGTCTACCAAAAAATCCTGAAGGAGAATGTCCGGCCATCTGTTCGTCAACTCAAGCTGAAGCGATCTTGGGTGCTGCAGCAGGACAATGACCCAAAACACACCAGCAAATCCACCTCTGAATGGTTGAAGAAAAACAAAATGAAGACTTTGGAGTGGCCTAGTCAAAGTCCTGACCTGAATCCTATTGAGATGTTGTGGCATGACCTTAAAAAGGCGGTTCATGCAAGAAAACCCCCAAATAAAGCTGAATTACAACAATTCTGCAAAGATGAGTGGGCCAAAATTCCTCCAGAGCGCTGTAAAAGACTCGTTGCAAGTTATCGCAAACACTTGATTGCAGTTATTGCTGCTAAGGGTGGCCCAATCAGTTATTAGGTTCAGGGGGCAATTACTTTTTCACACAGGGCCATGTAAGTTTGGATTTTTTTTCTCCCTAAATAATAAAAACCATCATTTAAAAACTGCATTTTGTGTTTACTTGTGTTATCTTTGACTAATAGTTAAATGTGTTTGATGATCAGAAACATTTAAGTGTGACAAACATGCAAAAGAATAAGAAATCAGGAAGGGGGCAAATAGTTTTTCACACCACTGTATATATATATTGTAGCGTTTTTCACCGCTAAGAAGGGACTTGGAGAGACGAGTGAGCTTCCTTGCTGCCCAATGCAAATGGCTGGGAGTATTTTATTCATTAAGTACACAATCAACAGTCACTAAACACATATCAACAGGACACACTCTAACTCACACACACACACACCCTGGCCGAAGCTACTAACCCAACCACCTTTCCTCGACAGGGTGAACACCTAACAACCACTCCCGCAAAGCATGATGGTTACTATTCC
The DNA here is from genome assembly GCF_024256425.1 of Clarias gariepinus. Taxonomy (NCBI): domain Eukaryota; kingdom Metazoa; phylum Chordata; class Actinopteri; order Siluriformes; family Clariidae; genus Clarias; species Clarias gariepinus. The sequence goes on from NC_071125.1 coordinate 8,656,444, forward strand.
AAACCCCACCCACGCCACACTGCCCCCACCCGAGCTGTGACCGTCCCCGGTCACGATGGCGAACTCAGTCCTGGAAGCGTGACGGTGGTCGGCGCTGGCGTTGTGAACGCCGGAGTCTTTTTGCGGGGGAAGGAGGGCCGCTACTTTCTCCCTGAGGCGGACCGGCCTCCACAGGGTTCGAGGTCTCGCTGGCGTTGGGCTTGTAGGGCGCGAGACGGTCCCGGTGGAGCACGACCACTCGCGACCGCCCCGTCAACCTCACCCGGTAGACTACATCGGAGAGCTGGCCGATTACCGTACAGGGGCCCACCCAGTGAGACATGAGCTTAGGCGAGAACCCCCTTTTCCTTCCGGGAGAATACACCCAAACCTGCTCCCCAGTAGCAAAGTCTCGCCCTTGGCTGTGAGTGTCATATAAGCGGCGCTGTTTAACACCAGCGTCCGCCAAGTGTCTACGCGCCAACTCATGGACACGGAACAGTTTGTCTTTTAACGAACAAAAATAATCCAACCCCGGCTTCGTGGGTAGATCCACCTGTGGAGGGGGGCCGAACACAAGGTCCACAGGCGTGCGCAACTCGCGCCCGAACATTAACGCAGCTGGCGTCAGCTGAGAGGACTCCTGCACTGCTGTGCGATATGCCCACAGCACGAGAGGCAAATGTTCGTCCCAATCCTTCTGCCGGTCGCTGGTCAGCACGGCGAGTTGGGTGGTGAGCGTCCGATTAAACCGCTCCACGAGGCCGTCACTTTGTGGATGAAGGGGCGTGGTGCGGGTCTTTTTCACCCCGAGGCGCTCACACACCGCCGCAAACACCTCCGCCTCGAAGTTCGCCCCTAATCGCTGTGTAACTGCTCCGGGGCGCCAAATCGGCTGAACACCTCATCCACTAGCACTCGAGCGGTGGTGGAAGCGCTCTGGTCAGGCACAGCAAACGCCTCCGGCCACTTGGTGAAGTAGTCCATGGCCACTAGCACATACTGGTTCCCGCGATCGGAAATGGGAAACGGCCCGAGAATGTCCACGCCCATACGCTCCATAGGTGCCCCCACCCAAAAGTCTTGCAGGGGTGCTCGCGAGCGCTGGGTAGGGCCCTTCTTGGCCGTGCAGACGTTGCATCTGTGAACAAAGAGTTCACTATCCGTGTGGCAGCCCGGCCAGTAGAAACGAGCGCGCAACCGCCGCAGCGTTTTAGTGACTCCAAAGTGTCCTGCGCCCGCGTGCCCATGGACCATTCCTAACACACGTGCCCGCAGAGTCCGCGGCACCAGCAGCTGAAAAGATTCGCCAGCGCCGCACGGCCGTTCCCAGTGTCGGTAAAGTAAGCCCCCCCGCAACGCGAGTCAATGAAACTGCGAGTGGAGGGCTTTTTTCTCTTGTCCCAGGTGAGCGACCGCGGCATAATCCGGTCTCTGGCCCGCGTTAACCCAACCTAGTACCCGCTGCAGTGCCGGATCCTTTTCCTGCTCGGCAATGAGCTGACCACAGTCCATCTGTGGCACAGGCGGAACGACTACAGGTGATGATCTAGGCGACGCAGTAACTCGGCTGCACGCCGGCTCGGTCGGCTGATTAGTAACGGGGGCTCCGGAGGATTGCGCAGGGAGAATGTTCTGATCCACGGGGGTCGGAGAGTGTTCGATGACGCGACCACCCACGCGCTCTTCAACCCGCTCGCAGTGCCGACAACTCTCTTTGCTACACGGCTGGCGAGATAAAGCATCGGCGTTAGCATGCAGTTTTCCCGCTCGGTGCTGAATGGTAAAATTATAATCCTGCAACCGCTCGAGCCAGCGCGCTAACTGCCCCTCGGGCTCTTTAAAACTAAGCAGCCACACCAGCGAAGCGTGATCGGTCCGCAGCGAGAAGGATTGCCCGTATAAATACGGCCTAAAATGTTTAAGGGCCGCGACGACCGCTAACAGCTCGCGCCGCGTGACGCAGTAATTTTTCTTCGGTCCAGACAACGCGCGGCTGAAGTAGGCGATAGCACGCGTCAGGATATCCGAGAACGGGCGATGTGACCAGAGCTTCCCGTAACCGAGTGAAAGCGCGCGCGTGCACCCTGTCCCAGCGAAACGGCTGATTCTTTTTCGTGAGCCCGTGCAGCGGACTAGCGATTGTGGCAAAATCCTTCACGAACCGACGATAGTATGAGGCTAACCCGAGGAAGGTGCGTAGCTGCGACACGTTTGTCGGTTCAGGCCAATTCTGTACCGCAGCAATTTTGGCTGGATCGGTGGCAATCTCTTGAGCGCTAATTACGTGTCCCAGAAACACGGTCTCTTGCCGCAACAGCTGGCACTTTTTCGGGTTGAGCCGCAAATTCGTCCGCTGGATAGCCAAAAATACCTCCCGTAGGTTAGCTAGCGCGACCTCAAACTCCTTGCCATGCACCAGTAAATCGTCCAGGTAGACGACACAACGATTGCGAGGAATGTCGGCCAACACTTTCTCCATCAACCGTTCGAACGTAGCTGGAGCGTTACATAGGCCGAACGGCATGCGCCGGAATTGCCATAGCCCTTGCCCGATCGAGAACGCGGTTTTAGGTCGCGCTTCCGGGGCTAGCTCTACTTGCCAGTACCCGCTACGCAGATCTAACGAGCTAAACCACGCCGAGCCCGCAACGTGTTCCAGCGCATCATCTATACGCGGCAACGGATAGGAATCTTTGCGCGTTACCTCGTTCAACCGCCGGTAATCGACACAAAACCGCCACGATTCGTCCTTTTTACGCACCAACACAACTGGTGAAGACCACGGTCCGGACGCTGGCTCTATGACGTCCGAGTCGGCCATCTCACGCAGCTTCTGCTCGGCGATAGCTCGTTTAGCTAAGGGAAGGCGTCTCGGATGTAATCGAACAGGAGCTGCGTTACCCGTATTGATCGTGTGCTGCACCAAATTAGTATGTGTGCACTCGCGCTCATCTACCGCGAAAATGTCCACGAACTCGTGTAAAAGGGACTTTACTGTGTCGGTCTGTGTCTTACTTAGCCCCATGCTGCTACGCTGCATAAGCTCGGCCATTATTCTCGCTCGGTCTGCTACCGGATGTTTACATGGCGCGTCCACCGGAAGCTCCGCCCCCCTGGTGCGCTCTACTAACACGTCCGGCTGCGCTTTGGGAACTAGCAACCTGGCTAACCCGAAGTTACCACGTAACGTTCCGTCAGCGAGATTCAGTACCGCACCCCACCTTTCCAAAATGTCCAACCCCAAGATACAATCATCCTCAATGTCTGCCACAAAGAATGGATGAGAAAGACTGATTGTACCTACTTGTATTCGCACAGTGCGACAGGCCCGTATCTCCAAATAGCTCCCCGACACGGTGCGAATGGTCGAGGCTGGGGCCGGCAGCATACAACCGCGCTCGCCCTGTTTTAATACTCCCCAGCGCAGCAGCGAAACTGTAGAGCCGGTGTCCACGAGTGCCCGTAGCGAAACGTTGTCCAGGCCACAATTCACGTAGACGCCCGCACGATTTCCTAAGCGTCCTAACCGGAAGTTGGGCCCGGCAGTTGGGGAAACAGAAACGGCTGTGGGAGGCGGCTTCCTCGCAGCTAGTTGTAACGGCTGCTGGGGTACGCTGTCCTCAGGCCTGAGAACGTTGCAGCAGTAGTCCGGCGGTCCTTGGCCTCGGCGTCGTCCCGGAATCTCGGATGCCTCAGACAGGGAAACCGGTGCCGCTAAGCGAATGTGCTCGCGAAGCCGCGACGGCCGAATTCCCCGCAGGAACGCACGGCGAGCTAGCTCTTCCTGCTGAACGGGCCCGAATTCCGGGTAGTCCCGGCGTGCGAGAGATCTCAAGTCCATGGCGAACGCCCCCAGTGACTCGGAGGCGCTCCACTCGCGGGTCGCTAGCTCTTCGCGCGCGGCCTCCTGACGGTCACCCACGGCGAACCGGAAGTGGAGCGACTCCCGCAGCTTCGCCCAGTCCTTCCTCTCATCCGCCCGGAGGTCTTCCAACGACCGGAGCGCCTCGCCCTCTAGCGAGAGGGCCACCCGGACGGCTGTTTCCGCCGGGGACCAGTCCGCAAAGTCTAGCTCCACCTGGGCGATGAACGCGTGGGGCTCGACAGCGCCATTGTAGGACGGCAGGTGCAGCTGCAGGTCGCCTCGCCGGCTGACGGCGCACGGAGCTGTAGCATGCTCCGGGGTGCGCTCTAACCCGTTACTCTCCATCCCACTTCTGACACCAAATGTAGCGTTTTTAACCGCTAAGAAGGGACTTGGAGAGACGAGTGAGCTTCCTTGCTGCCCAATGCAAATGGCTGGGAGTATTTTATTCATTAAGTACACAATTAACAGTCACTAAACACATATCAACAGGACACACTCTAACTCACACACACACACACCCTGGCCGAAGCCACTAACCCAACCACCTTTCCTCGACAGGGTGAACACCTAACAACCACTCCCGCAAAGCATAATGGTTACTATTCCAAACCCCACCCACGCCACAATATATATATATATAAAGAGAGAGAGAGGGAGAAAGAGAGAGAGACCGTATATATGGTCTTTGTGGCAACCAATCTCCTCGCTGGTGCTCGGTTGTGACATTTTGCTCGAATCTTGAGTCATTATCATGGACATCTTCGTCTACTTATCACAACATTATTAACCAAAAATGCTCATTTATTCAAACGTCCTTGCTGGAGCTGTGTGACGACATCATGTGCAGGTGCGATGGATTTCGTACCAACCAACAGGGTGTTGGAATGGTATGTTTATACTTCTCATCCAACTATAATCAAATTTGCTCCATCCGGTTGGCACGATTTATCCGAATGTTTTTTGTTTGTTTTTTAAATGACAAGCTGAAATAAAATAAGAGGAACGAGGGTATTTTTAAAGTGTAAGAAGTAGAAAGTACAAATAATTGCATGAAAATCTAGAGTATAAGTAAAAAGTCAGCTAAAAAAATAAATACTCCAGTAAAGTACAGATACCCAAAATGTCTACTTAAGAACAAGCTTGAACAAGCTAGCGCACTAGGCTCTGCTTTGGGCACAGGACAAGTTCCTTTCCCTCAGGGCGATTTACATTTTGGGGCACATGAATGTGGGAGCAGACTTACTGTCCAGACAAGCTGTGACACTCGGGGAATGGAGACTCCACCCCGAATTAGTCAGTCAGATCTGGGAAAGATTTTTCATAGCAGAGGTGGACCTCTGCACAATGTCCCCTCTACTACTCTCTGACTTTTCCAGCTCCCCTGGGTCTGGACGCGATGGCCCATACATGGCCCAAATTACGCCTTTATGCGTTTCCTTAGATAGCTCTGCTCCCGGGAGTCCTGGCAGGGGTCAGTCAACAGCGTTTGCGCCTCTTGTTGATAGCGGCCCTGTTGGCCGACCAGAGTGTGGTTCTCGGATCTAATATCTCTCCTCGACGGCTTACCATGGGTGATCCCAGTGAGGAGGGATCTTCTGTCTCAGGCACAGGGGACAATATTTTATCCCCGGCCCGAGCTTTGGAACCTTCACGTTTGGCCCCTGAACGGGACCAACTGAGGCAAACTGGTCCTCCAGCCAGCGTAATTAAGACTATTCTAAGTGCTAGAGCTTCCTCCACTAGAACAGCTTATGCCCTCAAATGGAATGTATTTAAAAGTTGGTGCATGACAAAACATGTAGACCCAGTCCACTGCTAAATTGTTTCAGTGATGAAGTTTCTGCAGGAAAAGTTGTCCTCAGGCTTGTGCCCTAGTACTTTCAGAACGTACGTAGCCGCTATTTCAGCCTGTCACGTTCTGATTGATGGGGTTTCCGTGTGAAAGCACCCTTTAGTTGCCCGTTTCATTCGTGGAGCTAAACGGTTGAGGCTTACCAATAGAGCCACTGTCCCTTCTTGGAATTTATCAATCGTTCTTGAAGGTCTAATTGACACCCCTTTCGAACCACTAGAGCGCTGACTGTCAGGCTTCTGACCCTTAAGATGTTTTTTCTGATGGCCATTACCCCTCTAAAGAATTGGAGATCTGCACGCCTTGTCAGTCTCCCCATTCTGCCTAGACTTTGCCCCTGGGCTAGTCAAGGCCATTTTGCATCCTCACCCGAACTATCTTTTAAAAGTTTCATTCTCAACCATGCACCCTGTTGTTCTTAAAGCTTTCTGTCCTCTGCCTTTTACAGCTCCGGAGCAAATTCAAATTTATATTTTATTTGTCACATACACAGTACGATATGCAGTGAAATGCTTTAGACTACCCGTGACCTTAAAATAAAAGACTATGAAATAGAAATATGAAAAGGAAAACAGAAGGTAAATTTAACTAAAAAAGAATAAAATAAAATATAGAATTAAGATAAAGTAACATAACTGTACAGTACAAAATATGCAATAAAAGAGACATATATGAAAATATAGAAAAATAAGAGACAGCTGCACTGTACAGGACCAAATATACAATATAAGAAACATATCTGAAAAATATGGTAAATAAGAAAATAAGAACAGCTGTGCAATACAAGATATAGAATTTAGGACTATGTGTGGGAATGAGGTTGAATATAAATTGAGTATAAATAGAAATGTCACGGATTTAAAGTGTTTTAAGTGACTGTGCATCCAGGTTACAGAATGTCCAGGGGGTGAAACAAATATACTTGAAGTGACATATTTACTGTGACTTGTGATAATTTAACTTAACTAATGTGCACGAATGTGTAGTTGTGCAGTGGCCAGTAGTGGAAGTGAATGTTCAGAATGTCCACAGTGAGTGCAAAACCATGTGTGTGGATGTGCAAAATGGATCAGTACTGTGTGGTGTGCTGATTAAAAGACCGGATCGCGGGAAGAAGCTACTCCTCAGTCTCTCTGTGTTGGTCTTCAGGGAGCGGTATCGCTTTTCTGACCTCAACAGAGAGAACAGTCCATTGCTAGGGTGGCTGAGGTCCTTCACAATCTTCCTGGCCTTGGTCCAGCACCGCTTGCTGTAGGAGAGACTTCACTTACTGTGTCCAGTATGTGCTCTCTAGATTTACGTCCACCGCACCAGCCAAGGGCGTAAGTCAGAGCAGCTTTTTATATGCTATGGGGGCCGCAACCGGGGGGCGGACCACTGGGTGAGAGATGCTATTGCCCTTTCCTATGAGGCGCATGGGCTCACTTCGCCTCTAGAAATTAGGGCTCATTCAACCTGGGGAATCGCCTCATCTATTGCGCTGGCAAGGGGTATTCTCCTGCAGCAAGTGTATGATGCGACAGGTTGGTTCTCTCCACACACATTTGTTAGATTTTATAGTCTGGATGTTCATGCTACTCCGGGCTCACGGGTCCTCGAGTCAGCCTCCCAGAGATAGTTCTGAGACCTTCTCGGCCTTGGGGGTCCAGACACTTGCGGTGGCGTTGGTATTTATGTTCCCATAGCGTTTTCACGCAGAATCGAGTATAGCTTTTGAAACGGAACGACTCGGGTTACTTTGCTGTAACCCTGTTCCCTGAAAAAGCGGGAACGAGATGCTGTGCTCCAATGCCGCACTGCCTGCATGACTGGCCGTCCCTTTGATCTGAGGAATGTTTTTGGTTTACTCCTATTTATAATCTGCAGGTGCGTCTCATCAGATGACGTCACCTGACCGAGGCTATTTAAGCCAAAATTGTGTGTGTTTGATACACACATGCTTTACAACCGTCAACACAAAAAGATGTTCACATTTTCAGGGAACAGGGTTACAGCAAAGTAACCCGAGGCGCTTTTTGCATCAATAGCACTAAACACGGGATGAATACGGCTTATTCCATGAATGAGTTAACTAGTTATGGAGTTCGCCAAAGAATGTGAGGGGCCATCGTTGAGGCCCCTCCCCTGGCCACCCAACAGAAACCTGTTGACCAACTTTGAGCGTTTGGGGGATTTTTATTAAATTTTTAAGGCGAATCGCGGTGTAAGCGTTCGACCACGCGTGTTACCACCTCTAATAACTCCTGATATGCTCGTTCATTGCTAGAGGAGCGCTCTGAAGTGATCGTTTCCATCTCCGCGGAAGCAAGAGGGAAAGTTTCTTCTGATTCTTCACAAGAAGCGACGGAGCACGCTTGAAAAGTGTATGGTAAAGGCTCATGATCTGGCGAGAGAGTGAGAGAAACGAAAGATTCTGTCTCATATGCTTCAGCCAGATTTGCACGCCAGGAACGCACTGCGGCTCGCGCTTTCATTTTTAAAAAGGCGAGCCGGGCGTGAGGGAATTTAATTGGGAAGAGATCGCAATGCTCACATGCTCCCTCAAGCCCGAGGATAGCGTGCTCTTCCCCCAAACACCCACAACAGAAAGCATGGAGATTGCCCTCAGCAAATGTATCCTTTACCCGGAGGCAGATCTCCTGTCTAACTTTGCCATCTTTCTGGTGAGTAATAAGATACTTTCTATTTTTGCTTTCTTTTTGCTTTGAAAAGTGCTTGCACACACGATGCGTTCCTTGAAGGCAAAAAGACCTGAGGACATTTCCGGTTCATGCTTATTTATAACCCCCAGATGCACCTAATTAAATGACGTGATCGAGGTTAAATATGCCAAAATTTTTGGCATGTTTGACACACATGCTTCAAAAACCGGTCGTGCAAAGAGCGTTCCCATAGCGTTTTCCATCACCATCGAGTGTAGCTTTTGAAAGAGAACTTCTATACATAACATGAGTGAGTCACAATCTCAGGAAGGAAGCGAAATGTTACAGCTATTTTACTGTCCAAGACATCAAAGAAGCAAAAACATGTTATGTAATATAACATGATGACATTTAAGGTAAATTTAAGGTATCGTGGCAACAACATAAACTTGTCAAAGCACATTAAAACAGCCTCCATAAAGTACAAAAGAAGTAAGGACAGGCAGGGAGAGTGCAGGCAAATTCCCTCAAGTTGGCCAGAGTGAGGCAGGGTGCTTTCAGTGAAGCCTTTCAGAAAGGCTGGTAATATCCAGGATTTACTTGGTAAACTGTAGGTTATTTTAATCATTTGAAAACAGTTTAGGTTTATTATTATTATTATTATTATTAAATCCCATTTAAACATTATAAATTTTATAACATTTTTAAATTTTTAAGTTAATTTTTTGTATTTCTGTGCACATAAACTCCCAGGCTAATTTCTGTGATTACCTGTACATTACTACACTACAGCACTGTAATTGTTTTACCACAGCACAAAAGCCACAGACAACTGACTACAGATATTCAACAATGTATGCATTATATTAATTTTATGGAAAAATTAATATGCATTACTCAAAGGTATGAGTAATTTTTTATTTTTAACTTGAGAAATGATCTACTGTATCTTATGTTGGCCATCATTTTATCATAAATGTATCACTTTCATTCAACAGTGGATGACACATTTTTAGACGATCGGCTTAATGACACATTTTAAATTACAATATGCATTTTAAGTGTTAATTAATTGCCTGTGGCTATGTATTTAAACTACTGAAGGTTTTATGAGCGGTGTAGTGCCCACATAAAGATTAAACTTCTTGTAATGTAGCTTGTAGGACATAAGTTTTTTTTTTTTTTTTTTTAAATAAATGATTCCCTGTGGGCTGCAGAAATAAGATGCCTGTAACAAATGAGTGTTAGGGACCTCCAGCCAACTTCAATTGTTGAGGACAAAAGTTTCATTGCATTTGTCAAGATGCTTGATGTATGCTGTATCCTAAGCCACATGCGCTTTAAATCACAAACATTTAGAAATACTATTAAAGATAAATAAAGGGCATATTTGTAACATGTACATAGTGTGGTTTTGACAATAGACCTCAAGGTCCACAGAAAAATACTGTTGTTGATAATTTGATTGAAAACTTTGAAATGCAGGACTTTTATTTTAGAACCATTGTTTCTATGGACAACATACAGCATTACAGTAGGTTTAAGCTAAAAAGAATAGAAAAAAAATAATAAGTTATAACTCAGAATGTAGTAACAGGTGTCATAGACAATAGTGCAAACATAGTCTCTGCAGTGCACAAGGCTAGGTGCCCTTACCAAAAAGTGCACTTAAAGTTTATTAATCCATAAATACACTTCATGCAGTAAGTGGGTACATGTAAATTTACTATTTCAATACGTGTTAGGACTAAATTTGCCCACTCTTTGGTTTATAAAAGTATACTTTAGCTTTAAGAGTGTTAAACCTTAAGTATACACCGAGGTCACATTTAAGTTTAATTTTATACTGCAAATATACTATAAAGTATATTGTAAGTGAACTTACACGTAGGTGAATACTTGTAACAGGATCGATCTTTTTGCCGGGTGGCACTACGGACACACAGACACAAGGCAAGATCTTACGGTGAGCACCATGAGAAAAAGTGTGAAGAGGTGCATGAGCAGGTCCGGTGGCAGTGCCCATCTGGCATGCAGACTGGCCCCTACCAGCTCTCTCTCTGGAAGCCGCCACAGACGGGAGTCTCTTTTTGACATCCATTGGCTGGGCAGCTTTCCCAGCTGAGATCAAGGGCCTTAACACGATCCACCTGGCGGCCTTTTAATCTTTGATGACAGGGATGTGAAGGCGGACTCTGAGCGGAAGTGAAGGGTCTGCGGGAGCTCGAGCAGTTATTTATCTGGGGCGCACACATCGCCCCGCTTGTATGCCACTACTTTATAGCTCCACCAAATCACTCTTTGCGTTCTTCCTGAACCCCAGACTAAGGACCTCTGCTTTTATAATGCGGAGAAAGCCTGAGATCCATTAACCTGACAGCCTTGCCCTTTCACACACCTACAAAAGGTGGGGGCCACCTACGTAGGGAGCCTACGGATTAAGCGAGGAGCAACAAGAGATTGAGGCACATGCCAATTACAGGTGCACGCCATGACAATACTGATATACACTTTTCAGTATCAAAGTACAATAGTACCTTGCATTGAGAGTAACTTGGTATGCAGGTGTTTTGCCAGATGAGACAAATTTTTAAACACATTTAAACTTGGTAAATGAGCAAGGGCTTTATATAAGAGTAATGTAGTACGTATACGCATTGTCTGCCGAGCGTCATGTACTCTTAACTGAGCCAAAGGTTCTTCTCTATCTCGTGCTGTGGGATTGTGAGTAATCGTCTCATATTCTCTTAGTGCATGTGTGCACTCATATAATCAACATCCATGCTGTGTGTGTGTGTGTGTGTGTGTGTGTGTGTGTGAGAAATCGTCCTACGCAGTAGCCCCTCTGCTCCTGCTTCTTTTATCGACTAACACAAGTCATAATTCTTTACAGAGGGAAAGTGCAGGTTAATTATTATTTTTTTTTTTTAACAAAATATTTTGTATTAATAATTTTTGTATTAATATTTTGGGCTATGGAACGAATCATTAGAGTTTCCATTATGTCTTACGTGGAAATTTGATTTAATATATAAGTGGAGCTGATTATGCTATCCAAGGTTTAACTGTATACTTTGCGGTATACTCTTAGCAAAGAACTTGTTAAATGCTTTTATATTTCAAGTAAAATTTTCTTTAAGTAATCTTAATATCATACTTGTAATTTATTACAGTATTGTTGTTCTTTAAAGTAAAGTATCAACTTTCCATAGATGAAATATATAGTATTCAGCAAAATATACACCGCATACTAAAGAAAATAAAAATAAAAAAAATCACAAGACATATTCGGGATTAGGAACATATTTAAACTGCAGTTTAAAACAAAACACAGCAAACACACAGGATGAACACAGTCTTGATCTGGGAAAAATAAAAATTTTATCATGCAGCCTCTCTAAAAACCATGCCTGGCTGCCCACAAATATATTGTACCCCTCTAAAATTGCCTGCCCTGTTAAATGACTGAGACAGGGGGAACTCTAAATCCAGCAGACTGTACATCTAAAGATAAACAAAAATTATGTGCTTTTCTTTGCAGTGGCTTGTTTGGTGTGCTAGAAGTCCAGTGGTGTAACCGTTAACATCATTGCCTCAAGGAAATACATGACACAGTGGTTCTTTCGTTACTGATGGGCAGTGTTGGGGGAAGTTACTTTTTAAAGTAACTAATTACATCACAAAATTACTGTCCTAAAAAAGTAATCAGTTACATTAAAGCGTTACTTTCTGATAAAAGTAACTAGTTAGAGTATGTTTTCTTTGCAGATAATGAAAACACCTTTGTTATTCCCCATGCATGTTGTTTTAGTCAAGACCTTGATAATTATTCTATTCTATTCTATTGAGAGGGGTCAACGAAGGCCCATAATCTGTTAACTACTAATCCCCCTATCTCACCTATGCGGTTTAACACAGTGGCCGTAACTACAGTTCATCATGATTCACTGCGAGTTTTGGCGCGGTTTCCATCTATCCACTCGTCGGTCCTTGCACAGTCAAACCTCATAGGTGAGATAGAAGTATAACAGCAGAAATAACAGAGGGGGGCAGGTTATTGGGGGACAGGGCTTGTAGGACTTGTAGAAGTTTCTCTTACACACACACACACACATATTACCAAATTGGGAATAAATAAATGAATTGTCTGAATAACAGATTACATTTTTGAAAAAAGATTATTTGGATTAGATTACTCGTTACATCAAAAAAAGTAATACAAGTACTCATTGGAACGCATTTCACCCAACACTGCTGTTGGGTTTGTTCTTCCTACTTAGTCAACTGTTAAAACACACAACAAACAACATAAACACACATTCATAACATACATTGTAGAAAATTAGTCATGATGGAAAAAAGTAAATAAACCTACCTCACTGGCTATACACCCCAGGGAGGTATGAGTCCACTTGGAGACCGATAAAATATAAAATGGGCAAAATGTAAAATCACATTTAAACCTGTTTCATACTTTAATGGCATATAAACTTATTGTGTTTTCGGCAGAAATTGCAACATGGCATATGTTGTCTTAATAGCATAATAGCATAAAATGTTATACTTATTCTTACTTGTTCAAATTTATCTGTGTCTAAATAATGTATTCACTGCCATCCTTAACAGGTACTACACTTTAGTACTTTAAAAAGGTGAAAAATACTGATTTACTGGCTACATTTTCATCTTACTGTATTTTATTTAAATGACAATAAAACTGGACATGACTTAAGGTGATCTTTTTGCTAAGTTTTTTTTTTTTTTTATTAATGGTAGTTATGCAACTTTGTTTTATGACAATAAATAAAAAAAAAGAGTAGTGAACTCCTGTCATATAAAGCAGGAACCTGACCCTGTCCTTTGTATGGGCTTTCCCATACATTATCCTTTGAAACCCTCACTCCCATAAAAGTAAAATAACACCTTTTCTATAACCTTTCAGAAGTCTCTTGTCTGTGCTTACACCTTGCCACGTTAAGCAATCTACACTGATGGAGAATATGGGGAGTAGGCACAGACACATACGCCAATCTAACCGTGGGCCAGTACATTTGACACCTCCTGGAAACCAGCATCCAACAGCAGGCCGTGCTGGAGCTTGGCCCTTATCTGTACGTCAAAAAAAGCACTCCACCTGGGCAGGCCCAGCACGGGAGACCCCATGGCCAAACCTATGTCCACTGAAGTAGTTTTTACACATTTAAAAAATTTTTTTTTATTTGTACTGTACCTAACTAAGTGCCACACTTTGTAAAGAACAAAAAACTGTGTAACTATCAGGAATTTGTTGTGTCATTTTTAGTTGACCTGTTTCTGAAATTGCACGTTGCTCCTTATTAATGGAAAGAAAGGAAAGTCATGTGTAACTTTTGCAGGTCAGGGAGCTCGATGCAGATGATCCGCTCAGCTGAACGCACCACCCTCTGTAGGGCTCGTCTGTCCTGCATGGTGCTGTTCCTGAACTAGGTTGTGATGTTTCCTTTTAGGATGCTCTCTATGGTGCGGGAGTAAAAGTTCCTGAGCACCTTGGAGGGCAGTCTAAAGTCTCTCAAGCGCCTGAGGTGGTAGAGACACTGCCGGGCCTTTTTCACCACGGTGTTGATGTGACAGGTCCTGCGTGATGTGAACACCGAGGTGTCTAAAGCTGTTCACTTTCTCCACTGGGCTCTTGTTGATGAGAGGGGTCTGGTAGTTTCTCTCATGCTTAGTGCTGAAGTCCACTATCAACTTCTTTGTCTTACTGATGTTAATAAGGAGGTTGTTCCTCAGGCACCAGTTCTCCAGATTCCCAATGTCCTTCATGTTGGGGGGGGGGGAGTCCAGTGCCGAGAGTGTGGAAGGCTGATACATATCCACCCATCCTTACTGCCTGTGGTCTGCCAGTTAGAAAATTTGAGATCCACTGGCACAGAGATGAGCTGAGTCCCAGGTGATCCAGCTTTATATGACGCAGACTTGTACAAGTCCAAGTCCCCCGACGCAAGTCCCACATTGTACAAAGAACATGCAAGATAGTTTATCCACCTACGGCTTCTGTTTGGGAAAAATTCTGATAGTCATTTTGCGGAGCTGTTTCGGAACATGTCCCAGTCTGCATCATCGAATGTGTCTTGTAACGCGGCCACCGACAACGTAACGTGGTCCATTACCTCCTTCTGAACCAGAACTTCCTGTTTGAGCCTTTGTTTGTATTTTGGCATGAGGAAGCTGGCGGCATGGTCGGATTTCCCAAACAGAGGGCGAGATTGTGCCTTGTAGCTGTTCGTGACCGTTGTATGGCTAGCCTTTCTTAAGCAGCATGCTTTTAGCACATATTATTTACAATCAATTAAATTATAGTCAATCATCAAGAACCTTCTTAATTAATTTTAAAGTAATTTTCCTGTTTCTTGTACAAACTGTGAACATAATAAATCATGTAAAAGATTTCTGTATGTAGTGTAATATTGGGCTTCATACTTAGGGACCAGGCCTCTTGACCGTTGGCTACACAGCTGGAGCAGTCATACTGCTGGACACGTGCACAGCTAGAGACTTCAAATAAAGCCACTAACAATCAGCCCCATGCACAGCTTTTCAGAAGTAGGGCAACAAAGTTTGACTGCACCCAGAGAAAAAACTGGTTGTCACCATGCCCTTAATGGTCCTTTATTATGTTTTGTGCAGACTTGTCTAAGAAAGGTTTTTCTTCAGCATGATGCTAAAACGGTATTTCATGCCTGTATCAGCATATACAGTAATAGTCACAGCCCCCTATAGTGGCACTGAAGGGCAATTGTATCAAGAGAAAAAAAAAGCTTTTTAAATAATAAAAGCTTGTAACGATCAGATTTTATTTTAGAGCTATTTACACTATTATGGGGTCTAGAATCTAAATACGGGCTAATATTAATTACTTCCGGTGTTGCGCAATCTTCGCGGAGCAAGACAAGACACGTTACAACAACTACTAAACAAACCCAAAGTGCATTAAATGAAAAAGACGAACAAATAAGGTGCACCAACAAAACAATATATACAAAATATATACAACTATAAACAGTGAGTGGAGTGTATGCGTGTGTATCCGTAACTACAATCAAGCTCTCTTTCTCTCATCCAAAATGCAGCGCGCTGTCTCATCTCTCCGTGTCGGGCCGCTTGCCAGTTCCGGCTTTATACCGGCGCACGTGACCCGACGCCGCTTCCGGGTCCTCTCGCGCTGTGATCGCGCATGCTCGCGAGAGCTTAACCCTGTGACCAACACTGTCTATGGGGACAAGTAAAACCAGATAGGGCATCTTTCTGTGCACAGGTGAGCAGCATTAGCTCCTTAATCCATTTCCCTGTTATTTAAAATGCCCCTTTATGTGGCTGCGCTACAAGCTAACTTTTTTTTAAGAATCAAAAAAGCAACTTTAAATAAAAAAAAAGTTAAGAGTCAACTTAAATGAGTGAATTTTAAATGAAAACAGTCAACTTTTACAAAGGTCTATTTTAAATATGCCAAAGAAAAAGGTCGAAAACTTTAATAATTTGTTAGACTGCTGTCAGATTTGTTTACGGTAAACAATGTGGTGGCCAATTGATTCCTGAGTGAAAATGATTCCTAAAGCTTCCAGAACCACTCTTTCATAATTTAAGGCATAGAATATACCTGGTACACTTATATAATCAGCTGATCTACTGTACTTTTATTGCCACATACTGTAATATTGCTGAGTCTAGAACCAAACAAGTGAAGTGACCCACTATGATAACACTACCTCCTGAGGCTTGTACCGTGGACACTATGCATGATTGGGGCATACATTTTACACGTTTCTATTCTTACCCTGATGTACTCATTCCCCTGGAAAAGAGTAAGACTGTACTCACCCGACCACATGACTTTATGTTTCCTAGCAAATTTAAGGGTTTCTTTTTCTAATTACCCTCACTAACAAATATTTTTTGGGCCCCGCAGATTTTTAGTCCACATTCTGTGAGTTCTCATTGAATTTTTCATGTGGAATTTTTCTTACTCTTATGATTAATCATAGCTGTGATCTTTGTTGATGATTTTTTAAGGTGCAACTGTAAGAGTTTTCTGTGCTATCCGTTCAGGTTTTAATAATCGATTTGACAAATCTTAAGCCAGTTACAGTCATTTAAGATTTCTTAAAAACTTTTTTTGTTTGTTTTCTTTGCTTGGTACAGGGCAATATTTGACACTTTTGCAATCATTACTTTTTTCTTGGCCAGGCAGTGTATAAAGAGGCAACTGTTAATACAAAGATGTATCTTTAAAAAAAGTTACAATTTAACAAAACAGAGAGCACTGTTTTTGAAAAAAATCTGAACAAAGCTTGCAAGCCGAATGCTACATTTACGTTGTGTTACCAGGGTATTTAGTCTGTTGTATAGAGGAAATGAATTACAGCTGCCATGGAAGTTTGAAGAACAAATAGACAAATAAATAGACACTATTTTTTAATAGCCTGACTGAAGCTACAAGCAACAGGCTCTGAGCTTCCTCCTTCTCAGCCTCTGCTCGACACAGAGGACGACGTGCTTCCACTACCTCCGCCTCTCTTCCTCGTTGAGGACGCGTTTCCTCCGCCACCTCTGCCCGCCGCTACAGTACGGCGACGAGGACGCGTTTCCTCCACCTCCACTGCCGCCGCTCGACAAGACAAGGAGCAGCCTGGAGAGTATCGTCCTTCCTCCACCTCCAGGCTTCGCGGATGTCGCTTCGACTCCACCGCCGCCCAGCTAAGCTGACGTCGCTCCAGCTCCGCCGCCGCCGAGCTCCGTGTGCGGCGCTTCAGCTCTGCAACATCCAAGCTGCATGGACATCGCGTCAGATCTGCCGCCTCCAAGCGGCACCGCAAGCGTCGCTTCAGATCTGCCGCCTCCAAGCTGCACGGACTTCGTGCCAGCTCCTCCGCCCGGCTTCGAGGACATCGTGCCAGCTCCTCAGCCTGGCCTCTGGGATGTCACGCTTCTTCCTCCGCCTGGCCTCGGGGACGTCACGCTTCTTCCTCCGCCTCCCATCTTTGAGGACATCGCACCAGTTCCTCAGCCGCCCAGCTCAGCAGACGCTGCTTCAGCTCCGCCGCCACCCAGCTCAGCGGACGTCGCTCTGGCTCCGCCACTGCCCAGCTCAGCGAATCTCACTCCAGCTCCGCCACTGCCCAGCTCAGCGGACATTGCCCCAGCCCTGCCTCCGCCGGCACGCTTTGAGAAAATCGTCCCAGAGCCGGTTCAGTTACAGCTGGACGTGGGGGATTGTGTAATGCAAGCGTTGGGGGTCCAGACTGCTGCTGCTGGGGTGGGAGTCCGGGACCTCTGGTGTTTTTAAAAGGGGGGGGGGGTACTGTAAGGGTTAACCCCTAGAGGGCGCCAAAGCCCCCAAAGACTGGTTTCCACAGTAAAAGGTCTACACTTATTGGTGGACAATGCAACCGTCATTCGTTGTCTTTTTCATTGTGTTTTATGTTTGTAGTTTTGTTTAAGTTGGACTTCGTGTCCCAGACTGCACCTCGGTCAGGTGACGTAAGCATTCACCTGAACCGAGGAAAAGTAATTAAGTTTATTATAAATAGCCTGACTGAATTTGTATTTATGGTTTATGGCGGTTGTGTTTATGTTAAGTGTTTACATTAAAGCTGCATCCGTGCTCTTAAGGAAGAGCTATACTTTTGTGCTTGTGTTACGCTTAAATAAAAACCTTTATTGAACCGCCAGCTTGCCTCCTGCAATTATGCCACTAAAACACACTCGCCGATTGGTGAACCATGACAATAAAAAGCTGCCATCAGCCTGCTTTAGGGTTTCCCCACTTAAAAATCTTGAACCGTAAACTTTAAATGAAACAAATCATGGAGTAGAAATGGTCACTTTGTGGTATTGCCATAGCAATGGATTGGTGGAACAAATCAGCACCCAAACAACTAATGGCTACCAATTCTTACAATAATGGTGTATTGTATTACATTGTTCTGTCCTTTTTTCTATGTTTTGTAGCGAATAACAGGGCTCCCATAGAGAGAACAGTCAATGGATCACATTCCTGAACACCCTCTTCCAGCATGCATGGCGCAATCCTGATAACCTTATCTGGTTCGCTATCTTAAGGGGGACGTCTGTAAAACTAAGAAACTCCACAAGGCCAGATGCTTTGAAGTAGA
Source organism: Clarias gariepinus (assembly GCF_024256425.1). Classification (NCBI taxonomy): domain Eukaryota; kingdom Metazoa; phylum Chordata; class Actinopteri; order Siluriformes; family Clariidae; genus Clarias; species Clarias gariepinus. The sequence goes on from NC_071125.1 coordinate 8,674,939, forward strand.
TCCCGAAAACATGGGTGTAAATCGGCGATCCGGTAAACAAAGAAAACAGTTTTACAGCTTCACCCCGAGATGGAAGGAGAGAACCTATCACACCTGGACATTCTCTTGACCCCTGGAAGACATGCCTTTCCATGAAAAAAGGCATACGGCATGGACACTATTTTAAACATCTTTAAAGTGTGCCAGTAGGGCAAAACGTATTCACATTATATATATATATATATATATATATATATATATATATATACTCAGTACCTTTTATTTCTGTGTATAAGTTTGATTATTCTGCATAACTTTAAATGTGTGATCAGCATTTACAAACACTTTTATCAGATAAAGGAAGGAATGAGTAAGATATGTAATGTTTGGTGTCAATCTCAAGCTGGCTTTATTCCAAAAATGTTGGCGAACACGAGAAATTGGTAGCATGAACAGAGCTCATGCAAAATTACTTTTTATAAAGAAAACTCCAACCGGGTGGGTCACACATGACAGCCGAAACACTGGGCTAATTTATGCACAACAGGAGGAACGGCTGGAGGTTAACCAACGGATGAGAACGAAACATAACGCAAGTAAACAAACAAAGCTGCATACCTTGCTGAAGTTGGTGCTTGGTTCATAACTATAACTACTACAGATTAAACCCAAGACTCTGCTTTTGTGACTTTCGTTGAGCTAGTAAACAGTACTAGAATAACTTCATTCATTTTTACTTGCCAAACTGTTTGTATGTATGTGTGTGTGCGTGCGTTTAAGTAGTGTAGTTTCATGTATCGTAGATTAGTCAAATAAATTCTTGTTTCTTTATAAAGAACTGTTGTCTTGGTCATGTATTTTAAAGTCTAAACATTTGCCCAGATCTTGTTACCTTGCTCATAATTGCTAAATACTAGATTTTGTCCTATCATCGTTGACCATGTGATAACCAGAACTGGTAAGATACATCAAATTGTGCTAAATGCTGGATGGGTAGTCGATAAAGTGTACATTATAAATTTTGATTCAGTTATTCAAATTAACCCGATTCGTTAAGAATTAGATACAACTCTGACCCAGAGCTAAACATTACTTATTAATGATGAAGGATGCGTTGGCATTGTGTCCACAGTAAAAGGTCTACACTTATTGGTGGACAATGCAACCGTCATTCGTTGTCTTTATTATGTAAACCCTACAAATTAATGATGAAGAATGCCGGCAGCCATTCATTGTCATTATTACGGTAAAACCTTACAGTTTTTTTCTTTTTCTTTTCTTGTTTCATTCTCCGCTATGGTAAAAGATTATAAATGAATAAACTACAACCATAACCAAAAAGAAGTAAACAAAAACCTGTGCATTATTATACAGTATAAAGACAAGTCCAAATATTGTGACCAAGGTTTAGCAAATAAGTTTGTCAGCATTTAACTGTTGTAATTTGAACCTTTTCTCACGCTTCCATGACGATTTCACTTCCTTGTCAACTCTCCCTGCCCGTTCTCCCTGCTTGTCAAGGATTACATCAAGAAACACTGACTTTCTGTTTGTAGTACTGTATCATCTGACTAGTAATCATTTACTGATTTCTCTCGACTGACTCTTCAAATTCTGCCCAAATGTCATTGCCACTCTTTTTTTTCTTATGATGATACCCATTGTGAGTTAAAGCTGATTGTAACAGCTTGCACATAATACAGGCAAACTAAAAAAGCTATTTATTATAAGCAAGTACAGCTATGCAGTATACCATACAACTAGATTAATGAGAAATGAAAGCTTCTACTGTCTAAATAAATTACATATGCAGTGCAGCATGAATTATTGATATTTTACTCAGACTTCACATGGGTATTCTGACAAATACAACATAATGAAGATGTTAGTTGCTCCCATGTGCACCTTTGTTGGTCACTGGGTGAATCTGTGTATAATTAACTTTCCAGGTCATTTAGCAATTATAGTTAATGTTAGTAGTGTTTGATTGACTAGGACTTAACAATCAACTTGTTTTTACCAAAAACTTGCTGACACTTTATATCAAGGAGAATTATAATTATAGTATTACTTCTTGTGTGCCTAGCCCTAAACCATGGTGTCGGTGATGAGTTTAGAAATGAACTTTAGGAATGATTGTACTATATTGGTTGAACTATATTAAATTAATAGTAATCTGTCATAAATGTTATTATTCTTATGAGAGCAATATGCATGGTTAAAGCAAATCACATCACTCATAAATCTGTTCAACTAGAATGTAAATTGTTTTTGACTAATTGCTCTAAACCGTTCTTAATGATTCAGGCCAGTGCAACAGGCTGATAATTATTATAGCATGTAACTATGGTGTTTTTAAGTACAGAAAAAAGTATGAATCTCTTAAAGCCAGAGGAAAACACGGCCTCAGGGAGAGGTTAGATATGTCTATTGAATCCTCTGCCATCTGGACTGTGAATTTTATGATAACACAACCACAGATTTCATTATGTCCTCGTGCTCTACACTGCATGCCAGCGGATTTAGCCAGCATGTTTATGGTAAGTGCAAGATGGTGTATCTAGTAAAGATCCCCTCCTCAAGCTTATGCCAAGCTTATGTCTTGGGGTTCCCTGATCAGCTGCCTGACCACAACCCAGTGTGCCTGAGATATTTAGGTACCTTTGAGAATTGAACAAAATAAAGTAAGTTAAAAACACAACAATGTGAAAGAATATGTTCCTTTATACACTGAGCAGCATTATAATACTGAACTGATTAATGTCCTTTGACTTTGAGAGTGTGCACGTAAAACACATTATATTTTGTGTTTGTATGCGTGTGTGTACAGTGCACTTGTACTGTTTATTATAACACACATGTGTGCGCACGTGTAAACCAAAGCAAATCTCATTTAAGAAGTTAAAGATCCATTTTCTCTGTGTGTGTGTCAGCCTGTAGTTTGTGTCTGTGTGCGTGCATCATTGGACACCGTGGCCCTTCACACACACACACACACACACACATGCCCATCCACCCACCCCCTTTTCCTCTCACCTTCACACACATATACACACAAACACTCTCTGCTCTACACAGAAACAATGCTCTGTCGCGATTCTTTTCAAAGGTCCCAATAAAACAGGCTTTTCCGTTAGTGCGTGTGTGTGTGTGTGTCAAATAAGATAGGAGGAGGGATTACCGTGTAAGATGAGAAGAAGGAGGGGGTGGGAGGTCTGATTCCTCCACTCCTCTTACTTTAGCTACTCACACACACACACACACACAAAGCACCTGCACGCATAAACAGAAACAATTATCTGTCAGGATTTATTTTTACTTTTTTTAAATGTAAAGTGCAGGTAATTTGTTTTATTTTGACTTTATATTTTGTATTAATTATTTTTATGTATTTTTTTTCTGGGGTGTGGAATGAATAATTTGAGTTTCCACTATATCTTATGGGAAAATTGATTTATGAGTGTTTTGAAGTATGAGCCCGCTTTCGGAATGAATTATGCTCATAATCCAAGCTTTTACTGTACCCGCCTTTTACTAGCTGCACCAGATTAATCAGTTGGAACACAAATCTTATAATGCACCTGGACACACCATTGTATTCCTCATACTAAGTAAAGAACAAGTCTTTATATGGTAATGTTCACTTTTTGAATGATGGTAGCTATGACGAAAATTCACATGGGTCATTGTCTTTCTAAGTTTCTGAAACTATATTTTTCAGCAGAGTACTTTAAGGTGAATTTTTTTGTTTGTATAAGTAGCGCATACACAGGGCATCTTGAATAGACTGGCATCCCATTCAGATTGAATCTTTCATAGGTGGGCTGTTATAAACCTGCTGTTCCTAAGAGAGGCTCCAAAATCACTGTGACTCAACCAGAATAAAGACTTGATGAATTATAAATCAGCATTTATTCTCATTAGAAAGTGGAAAATATAAAAGAGACCATAAGTTATAGGGAGGATGAAGGTCCAAAATAAGAAACGGGTCTCGTTTTGAACACAGAATGGATCTGTTAAATGGTGATAAGATTTTATCTACTAACCCCATCATCATATAAGGCCTAAAAACTTGTAAAGCGCAAACACAAATTCCTGATAGTTGTAACTTTGTCAGGCATTATGAAAAATACTAAGCATATGCATTTTATATTGTGATGGACACTCCCTCTAGTGGAGGAGAGAATGGGGGGGGGGGGATGATGCACTCAGTGTTTTACAATTAGGCACACACAGCAAACAGTATGGGATCACTGTGTTACCCAAGTAATATACCTTTTCTGCATGTTAAATAATTGTGTTATTTCACAGAGCACATGAAGAGGAACTAAATTGAATAGTAGTCTTGTGAACTAGGAAACTAGTTAAACTAGTTAAATTATTTTACTATATTAAACTATTTAAAATTTAAAACTCTTGAATTGTCATTTGAATGTTCTCCAGATAGACCAATTTCTGGCTGGTTCCTTAGTTTTTCTTTGGAAACACCCCACTTTTTGTGTAAGTAAATGCATTCCAAACCACCTGTTACATTACTCTTTTCCTCTTATAATAAATATTTTAATAAATGTATTAAATTGATCAAAATGAACTTATACAAAAATATAATATATGGAATAATAAGTAAGTCATAAGAGTTTTCATCCATGTTACACATATAGTCATATATAGTACTAGACGTGCGCACGACATCATTCACATGGAATTTATTTGCACACTCATAAGCGTGTTTTAAAAACTGCCATTTGTTGGGATGTTCCAGGTCTCCAGTAGTCAGGAACTAAAAAAATGGTCCAAGGAATGGAAACTGGTGAACCAACAATAGGGTTATTGGCAAGGCTCACTGATGCACGTAGACAGTGAAGGCAGGACCGTGTAGTCTGATCCTAAAGAAAAGCTACTGTAGATCAAATTGCTAAAAATTTAATGCTGGTTTACACACAGTGCATTACTGTTATGGTGGCAAAAGGTGGGACCTACTCAATATTAGGCGGGTGGTCATAATGTTAATGGCTCTGGTGTATATCCATACATTACGATTCCGTACTACATACAACTTTCAGGAAACAAAACCCCTAAGAATTTGGTGCATAAGTTATAATTCGTGTTTTCTGATATCAATGAACTGACAAAATTATATCAAGTCAGAATGAAAGAGATACATACAGTATTGATTTATGGAATTGACTGAAAATGCCTTAGTAAGTTTCACCATTAACAGATGTTTTTGATACCCGTCAACCAGCTGAAAGAAATTTTATTTGAAATTTGAAAAAATATATTTTAAATGTTTCTTTTTTTTTTTAATAATTAGGATTCAATAAAATGAAATGGTTTCTACACATTGATAGTTGATAGAGTTGAGGCTTCAAAAGCCTAAAATTAGTCTGCTTTATTCTTTTTATTTTTTTTATAAGTTTTATCCATCTAGCTGATGATTTGAGATTTTTAAAAGTTGTACTCCTCCCTCATTATTCCATCCACTTTGTACAATGCACTAGCTCCACTGGCAGTGAAACAACTGCAAAGCATGATGCTACCACCACCATGTTTAACAGTTGGTGCAGTGATCTTTAGTTTCACCTTTACTCCTACAAACCTACCTCTAGTCGAAACTTTCCTGGTGGAGGAATATTAAAGTACTTACAGGTACTGAATTTCAATAATCCTCATTTTAGTCGGACTGTGTTCTCCATTCTTATAAAACAAATAACAATAGAACAAATAAAAAATAAAAATTCCTGTATAAGTGCCAACTTCCACTGTGGAAGAGATTAAAGGTCCTTAACTTATAAACAGCTATAGAACGTATATGTAAACTCAGAGTATTGCCCCAAATGTTGAACTATAATTTTTTAAAGATTAATACGATATTATCCATTTGTGGTAAAATTTTAATATCTAATAGATTACAGTAACAAACGTTTTCTAATTTCTATTCTTTATTTCTTCATATATTGTATCTTGCATAAACCTTCATGTCTTAAAATAACAATTGACTGTTCGGGTTCTTACTTTATTACTTAATTCCATATGTGTTATTTCATAATTTTGGCTCCAGCAATGTTCTAGAATTTAGAAAATAAATCAATTAAAACAAGAAAATTCAAATATCATTCCTAGTTAATTTTGGCATGGTGTTATTAAGAGTCTAGGGTTATTTTAGTTATATTCCATTAGAGTGGAGATATATATGTATGTATGTATGTATGTATTCAATTCAATTCAATTTTATTTGTATAGCGCTTTTAGCAATTTTCATTGCCGCAAAGCAGCTTTACACAGTCAAAAGAATTATTTAAGTTTGCATGAAATGTAAATTTGTATGAATCAAAATGGTCAGTTTGTCCCTGGTGAGCAAGCCGAGGGCGACAGTGGCAAGGAAAAACTCCCTGAGATGATAATAGGAAGAAACCTTGAGAGGAACCAGACTCAACAGGGAACCCATCCTCATTTGGGTGAAACAGAAAGCAGTAAATGATCTGCATTTATACAGTGTGTAGGGTGGGAGGCAGTTCAACTATAATAGCTGATGTTAATTGATGTTAATATGGAGTCCAGGTAGTTATTGAAGACCCAGGTAGACTTGTAAGAAGTTCCAGTCATGAACTATCGAACTGTCAAGTCCCCAGAGAAACAGTTGCCAACAGCAGTCAAGGCCAGAACCATTTTCTAGGTAGAGAGAATCATTCCCAGACACCAGACGCATCCCAGAGAGACACACGGGGCATCCATGTGACGAGATCTTCAGCCAGAAGCGGGGCACCAGGATGGGTCAGACAGGTCCGGAGGGCAGAGGGAGTCTGGATCACTGGCAGCTCAGGAACGACATGTGTAGCTCGAGAGAGAGAAAGAGTGAAAGGGGGAGACAGGAGGAGAGAGGAAAAAGAAAGAGGGGGGGAAAGAGAAGAAGAGGAAAGATGGCAGTTAGGTATGGTCACAGTCACACAATGTATAATGTGAATGTATATTAACTGTAGAGTGCAAGCAGAGACTCCGGCAGGACTAACTATGACAGCATAACTAAAAGGGAGAGCCAGAAGGAAACACAAACATGAGGGCTTCCTGACATGTAAAGCAAACAATCACCTCACCGTCAGCAAACCTGACTGATCAATGAGAGTGAGGAAGACAGCATCCAAACATACCAGTTCACCATAATACTCTACGTCCATGAGTCCCCCAGATCTGCTCCTTTACATTCAACCGAGTATGTATGTATGTTCGTCCATCATATTTGATGAGGACCTTGACATCTAGCAAGACGAGGGCTATTTATGATATGTCCATAGGTGGCTGGTAAGGCCGATAAAGGCACGAAAGGTTTTGCCACATGTCGGGCAGACATATGTGGGAACCAATATTCCAACATTTGCAGCTCTGGGTTTGCGGAGTGCTTGCTTCTATTGTGCTATGGTTATTCTTTATTCAGATGTCTGGCAGCCTTAATGGATCAGCATGCGCCATATCAATCGGTCTTGTGCCAGGGTTTCTCCAGGAAGTGCTGTGAATATTCAGGGACTTGAAAGAGGTTTTCAGCATAGCTGCGTCTTTGTATCGCATCTTTTGTCCCCCACGCGTCATCAGCAAGGTGTGAACTGACAGCAGACCTGCTCTGGACAGGACTTCTGTGTCTGGCACCTTGTCCTGCTATTGAATCCTCAAAAGTTTGAGAGGCAAGTCATGTGAAAAGTGTTTTATTTGCCTAGTGTGCCTCCTGTATACAGTCCCGGTCTTACTTGCATACATCAGGGTAGTTAGCACTACTGCCCAGTAGACTTTGAGCTTGGTAGCAAGGCTGATTTCGCGGCGGTCCCACATGTTGTTCTCCAGTTTGCTAAATTCAAAGCTTGCCTTGTCGATTCTGCAGTTTACATCAATGCCAATAGTCACGGCGCAGCCAATGTATGCAAATTGGTCCACTGCTTGCAGCTTATGTCACTTTTACTGTAATGGTGGGGTTTGGCTGGTGCATCACTGGAGCTGGCTGGTGCATCACTTTGGTTTTCTTTGTATTGATAAGGCCGAAATTGTCGCATGATGCTGTGATCCAGCATTAAGGGCACAGTCATCAGGAAAAAGGAAGTCTTGTAGCACTGTCTGCTTTATCTTGGTGACAGCCTAAAGTCTTCGTAGGTTGAACAGTTTCCCATCAGTCCTCTATCTCAGGCAGATTCCCAAGGAACTGTTCTGAAAGTCAACTGACAGCATTGCTGAAAACATCATACTGAACAGGTGTGGTGCCTCTGAAGCTTCTTCATCGTTCAGAACATAAACTGTTGTACCATCAGGAAAAATCTGTCAGGGCACCCAAACTTCAACATGATGTCCCACAGACCTTTGCGACTGACAAAAGCCTTGGTGAGGTCCACAAAGACAGTGTATAGTTGAAGTGACTAGCAGCATGGGTACTATTTTTACCAGTACATTTGCTCCCATGTACATACAGTTGCTCCCATCAGATTAAAATAGTCAGAGATAAAACACTTGCTCCTTGGTACAATAGTCATACTCGTGCCCTAAAGAGAGCAACCTGTAACCTCGAGCGAAAATGGAGAAAAACTAAATTAGAAGTTTTTCAAATTGCGTTTAAAGACAGTATGTGCAGCTATAGACAGGCTCTAAAACCTGCTAGGACCGAGCATCTTAGTTAACTGATAGCAAGAAAACCAAAACAATCCCAAGTTCTTATTTAGTACAGTGGCTCGCTTAACAAAACCTAAGATGCCTGCAGAGAGTACTCCACAACATTTTAGTAGTGAAGATTTTATGGACTTCTTTAATGAAAAAATCGATAGCATAAGGAAGAAAATAACAGAGGTTTAACCTCTAATAGCATCGCATGATTTATTTCACATTTAGTTTTTCAGTGCTTTACAGGTGTAGGACAGGAAGAGCTTTATAAACTTATCACCTCAGCTAATTCAACAACGTGCCTGTTAGACCCAATCCCAACCAGATTTTTGAAAGAAGTGATGCATACGGTTGGAGAGCTACTTTTAAACATTATTAATTATTCATTATATCTAAGTCACGGTCCTTAACCTTTCAAGTTGGCAGTTATTAAGCCGCTTCTTAAAAAAATCTAATTTGGACGCAAATGAAATAACAAATTATAGACCGATTTCAAACCTCCCCTTTATATAAAAAATATTAGAAAAAGTAGTATCAGCTCAAATATGCTAATTTTTGCAGGAAAACAACATCCTTGAAGAATTTCAGTCAGGTTTCAGGCCCCATCATAGTACAGAAACTGCACTAGTTAAGATTGCAAACGACTTGTTTTTAGCTTCGGACCAAGGCTGCATCTCAGTACTAGTCTTGCTTGATCTTAGTGCTGCATTCGACACTATAGATTATAATATTCCCATAGATCGCTTACAAAATCACATAGGTATTTAGGGACAGGCATTAAAATGGTTTAAATCATACCTGTCTGATCGTTACCATTTTGTAGATCTAAATGGAGAACTGGTCTGGTGTAATGCCAGTGAAATATGGGGTTCCACAAGCGTCAGTTTTAGTACCTCTGCTGTTCTCAAGATACATGCTTTTCTTGGGTAACATCATTAGAAGACATGAGATTAGTTTCCATTGTTATGCTGATGATACCCAATTACATATCTCAACAAAACCAGACGAAATACCTAAGTTGTCTAGATTAACCGAGTGTGTCCAGGACATAAAAGATTTGATGACCAATAACTTTCTTTTACTAAATTCAGACAAGACAGATATATTACTCATCGGCCCAAAAACCAGCACACAACAGCTTTCACAATTCAGCCTGCGTTTAGAAGGATGTACTGTTACTACTAGCTCAACAGTAAAAGACCTGGGCGTAATATTAGACAGTAACTTGTCCTTTGAAAATCATATTTCCAATATCACAAAAACAGCCTTTTTCCATGTTAGAAATATTGCCAAACTTAGGAGTATCCTATCCGTATCTGATGCAGAAAAGCTAGTTCATGCATTCATGACCTCCAGACTGGACTATTGTAATGCATTACTAGGTGGTTGTCCTGCATTCTCAATAAACAAGCTTCAGTTAGTCCAAAATGCAGCCGCCATGGTTCTCACTAAATCCAGAAAATATGATCATATAACCCCAATATTATCATCCCTGCACTGGCTACCTGTTCAGTTTAGAATTAATTACAAAATAGTATTACTTACATACAATGCTTTAAATGGTTTAGCTCCCACATACCTAACCAGTCTTCTGATACGCTATAATCCACCACGCTCCTTAAGATCACAAAACTCTGGACTTCTTGTAATTCCCAGAATTTTAAAATCTACAAAAGTGGGTAGGGCTTTTTCATATTTATCTCCAAAACTTTGGAATAGCCTTCTAGACAGTGTTCGGGGCTCAGACACAGTTTCCCAGTTTAAAAGTAGACTCAAGACGAATCTCTTTAATCTGGCATACGTGTAAAACATCCCATAACTTCATACTTTAGTACATCTATCCTGAATGGCAACTACGCTAATTCTCTCCATCTGTTCTGTACTTTTCTACCCATCCCGAGGCATCTGGAGATTGTACCAGCTTCAGTACACAAAGGCCAACCCTGCGAGGATCCTGAGGCATCCAGAGAAGGACCAGCTCTAGCTGGATTCTGCCTTATTATGGTTGGAGCTACACATCCTGCTCCTGCATCCTGATCCAGATCCCATCTGCCCTCTGCACCTACTGACTCATCCCTATGTTGAACTGGACTTCATGTTAATTTAAAGAATTTCTGTTATATTGTACTTTCAGCTGCATAACACACATGGTGTTATATCATCTCTATCTGTTATCACCCAAATGAGGATGGGTTCCCTGTTGAGTCTGGTTACTCTCAAGGTTTCTTCCTATTGCCATCTCAGGAAGTTTTTCCTTGCCACTGTCGCCGTAACCCTTGGCTTGCTCATCAGAGAAATTTCATTCATTCATCTCATTATTATCTAGACACATTTTTCTCACACATACACAATTTATTATTATTATTATTATTATTATTATTATTTATTATTATTATTTGATTACTATATATATATATATATATATATATATATTTTTTTTTTTTTTTTTTTTTTTTATGAATTTCTTTCATTTTTGTGAAGCTGCTTTGAGACAATGATCATTGTTAAAAGCACTATATAAATAAAATTGAATTGAACTGAATAGTTCACAATTTTGCTCTTGACACTTGTCCTGGTACTGTCCACTGTGCCACATTCTTTTCGGGAGTTGCACTGTGTCTTGGGGCAATAGACCCTGTTCCAGATGGTCAGTCAGGCGATTCAACAACACTCACGCAAGGATCTTTCCTGCGATGGAGAGCAGCATTAATCCTCTATCATTATCGCAGACTTGATGATTTCCCATCCTCTTATAGAGGTATATGATGTAAGTGTCTTTTAGTTTCTGTGGAATACATCCTTGATTCTATAAGGACTGGAACAGCTAAGTGAGTTTGTCGACAAGCACTGCACAACCAGCTTTATAGACTTCTGCTGGAATTGCGTCAGATCCTGGAGCCTTGCCCCTGGACAGCTGGCTAATGGCCTGCAAGGTTTCAGCCTCTGATGGTGGAACGTCCAGGCTGTGGTTGATATCCGCCTGGGGTATTGTCAATCACCTTATTATTGATGAAAGATGGGCGGTTTAGCATGGATTAAGGGTGCTCAGCCCACCATTGTAAAATCGGGTATTATCGGTAATAAGAGTTGTACCATCCGACTCTAGTAGACGGAGCTTCCTAAAGGATCTAAGGGCTTCATAGCATTGCTTGGCATCGTTTTTATCAGCGAAATTCTGGATTAAATCTGCTTTGGCACTCAACCAGTAGTCCTGTATCTTGCATAGCATGCTCTGTACAATTCTGCAAGTGTTGTTGAAGGCATTTTTCTTAGCAGTTACTGACTGGTCATTTTGATGAGAATGGTGAAGGCAGTATTTTTCAGCAAGTAGGGCCTTGATCTCTTCATCGTTTTTATCCAACCAGTCTTGCTGTTTTCTGTGTGAGGGGCCAAGAAACTTTAGTGCAGAAGAGTGTGAAATGTTCCCAAAGTGTTTCCAGTCATTCTCAATATTTTTCTCTAACTGCAGCTCTGAGAGTTGGTGGTCAAGATCTTCCGCTAGTAAAACTACTGTGTTGGGGTTCCTCAGTTTACTGACTTTGATCTTCTTCATCATAACTTTGTTTTCCTTGCCTCTTTGGATTAATGTGAAGGGTTAACTTAGAGATGATGAGTCTGTTGTCAGTCCAGCAGTCAGCACTCGGCATTGCCTTAGTTACCCTTACGTCCTATATGTCTTTCCTCCACACGATGACAATCAATGAGACGCCAATTCTTGGAGCGTGGGTGCATCCAGTACATCTTTTTGCGAGTAGGCAGGTGTAAGATGGTATTGGTAATGATTAGGCCATGAGCAGCACATGTATTCAGTAGTAGTAGGCCATTGCTGTTACATTTACTAATTCCATTTTTTTTAATGACGCAATCCCAGGCAGAGTGATCAGACCCAACTCTCGCATTGAAATCGCCAATTAGAATCAGCCTGTCTGTACACTTTATAGAAGAGAGTAGGGCATTGAGATCTTCATAAAACTTGCCCTTTACTTTAGCCAAATTTGTCATTGTTGGTGCATAGTCGCTGATCAGTGTAGCTTGCTTTCCACTTGGTAGTGGGAGATGTAGTATCATAAGTAGGCAAGACTGGCAAGTTTGCTGACAAGATAATTCCTAACCACAAAACCAACTCCAGACTCACATCATCCTCACCAGAAGAATGTTTAACCGCCTCCTGTTTCTGTGAGCTGACCTTCGTTGGCTAAACGAGTTTCACTCAAGGCCACCGTATTGATGTTAAATCTTGTGAGCTCCCTGGCAAACAGGGCTGTTCTTCTCTCTGGTCGATCAGCTAAAGGGTTGTCTTGAAGCGTGCAAACGTTCCATGTACCAATAGTGAGTGGTATAACCTTCTTTTGTTATTCGACCAAATTATGGGGATCCCATTCAGCCGCGGTAAGCAGGCCAGGGTTTTGTGAAGCAAACAATGTTTAGGGCACCTTTTCTAGGCCCTTCCTCAATACTACGGTGGTGAGCAATACGGCCCAAAAGAGGGCGAATCCTCCCAGTAAATCCCAACCTGCTGCTTCCTCACTCACCTATCGCCACTGGACTTTTTTCAGGAGTTGGATGTCAAGACTTGCGCATGAAGTTGATTATAGTGAGGAAGAGGTGTGATAGTCAGCCTTACTCTCTCTTCACAGATTCCATCTTACTCCAATAGCAGGACAGAAGTTGAGATGATTGTAGATGGGCTGGGCGCAGTGGTTGACCAGGGCATCTTTCGTGTCATACTCTCTTTGAGTACCACGTTGCTTGCAGAAACCGCTTTCATGACCATTGGTCCTATTAGTACGTCTTATCCACTTAATCCACCGGAGTCTGTCGTTCATAGATCTAGTTCGAACGATTCTTAGTCTGGCCCCTCTTCTGAGACCAATTTGCTTTAGAAGGCCCTACCAGAAACGCATGGCTCCAAACATCACAGATCCAAGTTTCTAAAGGGCCTTTTTACCTCTCCACCGCGATCAGGTGCTGGTTCCCAGGGAAGTGATCTAGAAGAAAGATGTTGGTCTAAAATAACTAAGAGCTTATTTTAGTTTAGCATGCTCTCATTACAACATGTTTGAAATGTACCTACTGTATTTAGATTGACATCATTTATGTTTAGTTTTCCAGTGGTCTGTGTGTGTCATCATTATACCAGGGAACTATTTTCCCTCTCATTGGTTGATTTAAATGTACGTTTAATGTGGTACTGTGGCAATGTACATACGTTATTACTAAAACACATATAATTAACACATAAGTTAGTCTTCTTATACATCATTTTCAGGAACGTCTAAGGATAAATAAGTGAATACTAATAATTAAGTACACAGTAAATTACAATGAGAATAAAAGGAAGGGTATATTCAATTTATTTCAATTTAATTTTATTTGTAGAGCGCTTTTAACAATTGCCATTGTCCCAAAGCAGCTTTATACAATCAAAAGAATTATTTAACTTTGTATGGAATTTGAATGTGTATAAATCAAAATGGTCAGATAGTCTCTGGTGAACCGAGGACGACAGTGGCAAGGAAAAACTCCCTGAGATGGTAGTAGGAAGAAACCTTGAGAGGAACCAGACTCAGCAGGGAACCCATCCTCATTTGGGTGAAACAGAGAGCAGGAATTGATCTGCATTCATACTGTGTGTTAGTTGGCAGGCAGTTCAGCATAACAGTTGATGTTAATTGATGTTAATATGGAGTCCAGTTGGTTATTCAGGTAGACTTGTATAAAGTTCCAGTCCTGAACTATCGAACAGTCAAGTCCTTAGAGAAACAGCTGCCAACACCAGTCGAGGCCAAAACCGTCTTTTAGGTAGAGAGAACCATCCCCAGACACGAGACACATCCCAAAGAGACAGACGGGGCATCTATGTGACGAGATCTCCAACCAGAAGCGGGGCACCAGTATGGGTCAGACAGGCCTGGAGGGCAGAGTCTGGATCACTGGCAGCTCAGGAACGACATGTGTAGCTCAACAGAGAGAGGAAAGGAGAGAGAGCAGAAGAGAAGAGATAACAGTTAGGTCTGGTCACAGTCATATAATGTAAATGTATATTTACTGTAGAGTGCAAGCAGAGACTCCGGCAGGACTAACTATGACAGCATAACTAAAAGGGAGAGCCAGAAGGAAACACAGACATGAGGGCTCCCTGAGATGTAAAGCAACCAATCACCTCACCGTCAACAAACCTGAGTGATCAATGAGAGTGGGGAGGACAGCATCTAAACATACCAGTTCACCATAATACTCTACGTCCATGAGTCCCCCAGATCTGCTCCTTTACCTAAGGCAAATCTATTTATAAAAATGCTTGATTAAATAAATAGGTTTTTAGCCTGAACTTAAACACTGAGACTGTGTCTGAGTCCCGAACATTATTTGGAAGACTATTCCATAACTTTGGGGCTTTGTAAGAAAAAGCTCTGCCCCCAGATGTAGTTTTCATAATACGCAGTACTGATAAGCAGCCTGCATCCATTGATCGAAGTAGGCGTGGCGGATCGTCAGACACTAGCAGTTTACTCAGATACTGCGGTGCAAGACCATTTAATGCTTTATACATTAAGAGTAATATTTTAAAATCAATGCAAAATTTCACAGGGAGCCAATGAAATGAAGAAAGATAGGTGTGATGTGCTCGTATCTTCTGGTTCTAGTGAGGACTCTTGCTGCTGCATTCTGGACTAGCTGAAGCTTGTTTATGCACCTAGTTGAACAACCAGACAGTAGAGGATTACAATAGTCCAACCTAGAGGTGATAAAAGCATGAACTAGTTTTTCTGCATCGTTTAGCGACAATATATTTCTTATCTTGGCAATATTTCTAAAGTGAAAGAATGCTATCCTGGTAATATTACCTAAATTAGCTTCAAATGAAAGGCTGGAATCTATAATCACACTGAGGACTTTTATTGTTGCACTTGATGGAACTGAAAGGCCATCTAAAGTTCCAGAGTGATCTAGAATCTTACTTCTAGCTGTATGCGGTCCTATGACTAGAACTTTTGTCTTACCTGGATGAAGCAGAAGGAAGTTAATTAGCATCCAATTTGTTATGTCCTGCACACATTGCTCAACTTTAGTAAGCTGGTTTATCTCATCAGGTTTTGCTGAGACATATAACTGTGTGTTGTCAGCATAACAGTGAAGACTAATACCATGCTTATGGATTATGTTGCCCAGAGGAATCATGTAAAGGTAAAAAAAAAACAGTAGGCCTAAATCTGAACCCTGTGGAACACCAAACTCCACTAGAGAACATTCAGAATAATTACCATTTAACTCTACATACTGATACCGATCGGTCAAATAGGATCTGAGCCAGGAGAGGGCTGTACCCTTAATTCCTACTACATTTTCTAATCTGTGAAGAAGAATACTATGATCAATGGTGTCAAAAGCTGCACTGAGGTCGAGTAATACAAGCATGGTTACACTACCTTGATCAGAGGCCAATAGGAGGTCATTTACTACTTTAGCGAGTGCTGTCTCTGTGCTGTGATGAGGCCTAAATCCTGACTGATACAGTTTATATATGCTATTTCTATGTAGATATGAGCATAGCTGCTCCGCTACTATCTTTTTCAGAATCTTAAAGATAAAAGTGAGGTTTGATATTGGCCTGTAATTGGACAGCTGACAGGGGTCAAGGTCAGGTTTCTTTATAATCAGTTTAATAAAAATAATAATTTCTCTTTAAGAAAATGTGTCGGTACAGGATCTAATGTACAGGTTGATGAATTTGCAGAAGACATGAGTGAAATTAGTTAATTTTCTTTAAGGGAAGTAAAGTATTCTAAAGTTCTAAACTGACATGGCTAGTTTAACATCTGCATAACTTACATTGTTTGGTTTCAAAGCCTCAATTTTATGCCCAATATTTACAATTTTGTTATTAAAAAAGTTCATGAAGTCCTCACTATTACACGATGTTGTTGTGGAGATTACTGCAGTGGTCTTATTTCTGGTTAATTTGGCTACGGTATTAAATAAAAATCTAGGATTATTTTTGTTATTTTCTATAAGAGTGGAGAGATACGTTGATCTAGCTACACTAAGAGCTTTTCTATAGTTCAGGATGCTCTCCTATAATGCTATTTAAATTAATAACAATTTAGTTTGACGCCATTTTCGTTCTAATTTCCAAGCGGTCTGTTTTAAAGAGAGTGTATGATCATTATACCAGGGAGCGGGTTTCGTATCGCTAATAATTTGTAACTGGAGCTACATTATCTAAGGGATAACAGAACGTCAACTCTAAATATTCAGTCGCCTGATCGAGTTCTGTGGGGTCAGACGGTGATCTAATCAAAGTTGGTAACTCTGGGAGATTACTGATAAAACCCGTGTGGTAGTTGATGTAAATGTACGTTTAGTACGATAGCGCGGGGCTGTGCGTACATTATTACTATGACACACTTGAATTAAGACAAGATAGTGATCTGATATAACTTCAGACAATGGACTTGTAAATAAATTTCTTATACTTAATCCAAAGAATATTATTTAATCTAAAGTGTGACCTGCTTTATGAGTGGGTCCTACTACACACTGATTTACTTCTACTAAGTCCAGTATGGACATGAATGCTTTATGCACAGGGTCTTCTGGATTCTCAAAATGTATATTAAAATCTCCAGCAATTAACGCCTTGGGCACCTAAGCACCTAACGACTAGGTTTGAGGGGAAATCTGCAAATTCACTAAGAAATTCGGCCCTGGAAAGAGTACTAAGAAAGAGTACGGCCCTGGAGGTCTGTAAATGACAATTAGTGAAATCGACTGACCTGACTTAATATTTGTAGCTACACTTGTTATGTTACTATAGAGAACTTCAAATGAATTAAATTTGTGTTCGTGTTTTTGTATAATAAGTATATAGTATATAGGTATATAGTAACAATAGTACGGAACATTTAACTTAAGGCCTTGTTTACACGGGCGTTAAAATCGAGCGTTTTTTTTGTGTTTGTAGCGTCCGGTAAGCGCGGATCAAGCGGCGAGTGTTTTCTACACATGGAAGTCAATGAGAGTGTTCACACAGGCTTTGGTGACTGCGCGTTTATACGGCATTAAAAAAACGTTGCATGCAGCTTTTTTTTTGGCGTTCAAAACCCAACAAACGCAAGAAAACCGCTTCTAGTTCGTTTTCTGCGCGTTCATTTTACGCTTCGGAGGACCGGATATATCCCATGATCCTACATGCTATACATAGGGCAATGCGGAAAAGGGCAAAATAAAAAAAATTCATTGTTGAAAAACTTACGCGGAGATTTTCTTTTCTTTATAAACCACAAAAAAAAAACCTTCATTTAATCCGACGTTGTGCAGTCAGAGAGTGAACCCGGTAGCGGCGCGCTTTCATGTCCAGTTCCCGACACACTGCCCCCACAGGTTAACACACAAACTACAATTTGGGCTGCAGGCTGACGTTAGACAGAGACAAACGAACGTCAGTGTAAAAGTCAATCAAGCGTCACTACAAAATGCAACGTAAATGTCTAGGACGTTCAGAGCACGTTCGTTTATCCAAAAACTTAACGACCGTGTGAACAAGGCCTAACAAGCTTTAGTTTTATTTGGTTTAAGTTCATATGATGGGTGTCAGGGAATACCACCAGAGGGCGCCATGCGCAGAGTCTCCATTTTGTGTTTCCTTTTTTTTCTGTATTTTGAACTCGGTTTCCCAGAATACACCTCGGTCAGGTGATTGGAGCGCTCACCTGAACCGAGGTGGATTATTAGTTTTATTATAAGTAGTGTGTTTAGTTGGTTCTTTGTCATGCATCTGTTGAGTTACCCCTTGTAAATTCTCTATGTCTCTGCGTCATGCCATTTCTTTTGGTCCTTGTCCGTTTAGCTCCTTGTCTTGTTTAACTCCTTGTTATGTGTAGGTTCTTGTTTTGTGTAGCTCCTTGGTATGTTTAACTCCTTGTTTAGTTTAGCTCCATATAGTTAAAACTTGTTTTGTTTTGCTTCTGTTCTGTCTCAAGTTGATGTCAGGCTGGTCTCTAAGCTCTAGTTTTACATGATAGTGCTATTTTGGTTTCGCTATTTTGGAGTTGGTTTATGTTTCTGTTCTGTTTTCCTTATTAAAAGACTTATTCCAGCAGGTCATTACTGCGACTATGCCTCTTCCTAATTCCACACCCCGTTCTCGTAACAGAATGCACAACCCAAACAGTAGCATAGTGGAGGGGCTTCCCCTGGAATTTTTTTTTTTTTGTGGGGGGCTGAGACTGTGACCGGTGAGAGCCCCAGTGGGGGCCCCCGACCTTCCAGAGAGCCCCAGTGGGGGCCCCTGACCTTCTGGACTCATTTCAGCAGTTCACCTATTTGACTATGCCTCTTCCTAAGTCCACACATCGTTCCCGTAACAATCATAACATTGTTGGTTTGCCACAGGCTTTTGTTTGTGCTTTTGTCTTATAGTTGGTGGGTTTCCTTATTGTCTGAAAATTTCCCAAGTTTAATCCTGTTGTCTCTCAACCTCCTCATTTTACACACATTCATGTATTGATTTTTTAATATGGATATTCTTTGTTTGATTTTGATTTCATGTCTGTTTATCTGATCTTAGGACCATGACCATAATGAACATGCTGACTATGCTTACCACGATATAGACAATAACAATTGCAATAATAACTGCAATAAAAAAATGAATTGTATAGTGTGCAGCCCGTGCTGGTGTGTACCTCTTATACTTTGAATTGTCAGTTGAGCATGTAAAACATTTAGACTTCATTAAACATGAATGTTACTCACAAGAGTCTTTTGTAATTGTGTCAATGTGCTTCCACAGCTCTAGTAGCTGATTTCCATTATTAGTGCCTTATTTTAACAGAGATTACTTCCTTACTTCCTAAAGTAAATGTTTACGACAATTTAAATGTTTTAGCTATTGGCAGTGGATGAATAGAGCAGAGCTTCTTTCTTATTATGATAATCATAGGATTATATTATTATTATTCTTATTAATACTACCACCAACTTATTCCATGACTCCTTCCATTCATAGCCACTGTTTAACCACATCTCCATACCATCATAATTAAGGGCCTCATTTATTAATTTGTGTATAAGCACTGCTTGTGGCACAAGAAAAAATATCACATGTGTACACACAGCTAAATGCAGTGAACATTGACAAATTCTACGCATTCTAAATCAATATTTTTTATAGCTGTGGAAGACAAATATACCTGTCTTCCACAGCTATATTTGTTTGCATATAGAATCCCTAAATTGCGATGTATAGTAAAAACTATTATATATGTTAAACACTTACAATTAGCTATGAATACTGTTGCATAAAGTAAGGCAAACCTTAAATGGTCTAGTTGTTATTTTTTAAATACAACCTTTTTAGAAAAACAAATAAAAGACATGAGTGCATCCTCTGATAATGTAACAATTTGTCATTTTGGCTACATGGTGTTGAAAATGCAAGGTATTACAGTACCTAAAGTAAACATGTAAAGTATACATTCTTATAAAACATTTAATTATCTGACTAATTATTTGATTAATTTTATGGGACATTCCCAGATCTCCCATTTCCCTTTCAAAGGTACCTAAAAACTCAAAAATCAACTGATGATCCTCATCTCGTTCAGCATAGATTTTTCTGTGCTCCCTAAAAAACACTTTCATCCTACATAAGCTGTATAAACCAAATATTTAAACTTAAAATTCATAATAAATCAAAATTTTTAAAGTGCCATCTTATACACTTTTACTTTAAACTTCATTTGTCACCTGTCTGTACTCTGCTATGAAACCACATAGTTGATACTGTATGTTTGATTACTGGGATAAATGTATACAGTATATGTGCATATGTGTAGTTTACTCATAAATGTGTGCACCCACATAGACCCCAGGTGCATAAAATTGTAGGCGAGGTGTTGATTGTTTGGAGAGAGAGTTGTTATTTTGGTGTTTTTGATATTGGCTTGTGTACCCTGGTTTTTGACTTTATTGTTTCCTTATAAGTACAATCTTAAGAAAAGAATTGAAACTTCCAGCACATCAACTTTAAGCCAAATGTCATTACTTGTAGTATTATATGATTTGACCTTTAATTGGGCCAGAACTAGTCTCCTCGCTAAGGGCCTCCTAAGACCCCTCCCCATACCCCATCACCCCTGGTCGCTTATCTCCATCAACTTTGTTACCGGACTACCACCTTCTGACAACACCACCTGCAACTTAACCATGATGAACCAATTCTACAAATCTGCCTACTTCAATCCAAAGCTTCTGACTGCCAATAAAACAGACTGCCACTTAGCTCCTAATCAATCACGTCTGTCGATTTTGACATTGTTTCTGACAGGGGCCCTCAATTCTCTGCTTAATTCTGAGAGGACTTTTGTGGCCTCATCGGCGCCACTCTTAGCCTTTCGTCTGGTATCAACCCCCAGATTAATGGACAAACAGAACACAAGAACCAGGAACTCAAGAAATCATTAAGGTGCATGGTCTCTCTGGATGCAACATCCTGGAGCCACTTCCTTCCCTGGATTAAATATGGTGACAACTCACTCCTCATCTCCACCACAAGGATGGCCCTATGTAATTGCTTCCTTGGTGATTAATCATTGTTATTTTCTACCTGGGAGGACAAGGCTGTAGTTCTCCCTGCCCAACCCTTTGTCTGTTGTTGCAGGAGGAGTTGGTAGCGGGCTTACTCCCACTTACAATGTATTGTTGGCACCCTTCAACACCAAGTCAACGGTTTACCAGCCCCCAGATACCACATAGGCCAAAGGGCAATGCTATCTCCTAAGGACTACCTCCAAGAAGCTCTTGCCAAGGTTTATTGGCCCATTCATGATCACCCGCATTATTAACCCATGTTCCGCCCGGTAGGCCCTACCCCTATTCTTTAGGTTCCACATTTCATGTCTCCCAAATTCCTGCCCATTATCTTCACCCACCCAACCAACCCCAAGCCCCCCACAGCCTCGTCCTGATCACTTGCGCACTTGGTTTCCATGATCCACCCCACTCCTTTCTTCCCATCACCTTGTTCTCCACTGTGCACAGCTGTTCTCAATCAGTAATCACCTCTCCTCCCTATTTATAACAATCTCTGTCAACAACTCAGATTATTGTTTGCCTTTCAAGCCAAATATTCCAGCATTATTTCATGTATTTTCCTTAATCTCGATCACATTTTGTTCCACTGACATCACATCGACCTCTGGAATTGTTTAATGACTACGAATTGCGATAGGACCCCTATCTTGTCTCCCAGGCTCTGAACCCTGCTTGTTTTATGACGACGAATGATCTGCACAAAGCAGCCACTAACCTGCGCAAGTCTGTCGTCTTTCATTTTGGACCTCATTCCTCTTTTCCAGGCTCTACACGCTTCCACATTCCAGCAAGGCTCAAGCTACACACGCCGGCTCTCGCTACAGAGTGCACCTGACTGCCGCCGGATCTGCACTGAGTGCACATTCCTACCAGGCTCACACTGTGCACAGAGCTCTCTTGCTGGCTCTCGGTACTTCTGCATTTCAGCGAGGATCTCTCCACACACACCGCCTCAACACAATGAACCACCAGGAGCTTCTTCTGAAGTAACAGCTGTTCTCAGAAACAGAAGAAGCTCCTGGTGGTTCATTGTGTTGAGGCGGTGTGTGTGGAGAGATCCGCCACGACCTCTCAAACACATTTAAATGATAATCAAAAAAAAGGAATTAAACAAATCTCAGTTCTGGCCAGGTAGTGAAGATGTGCTTTAATTATGAAACTTGACTGCATGCTTCAGTCATCACTTTTTGGACCTTATCCTAAACCATTTTGGCCTTTCATTTTGTATAAGGTGAACTTCAATGGTATTATGTCAGGTTCTGATAAAACAAGGGTGACATGGTGGGTAGTGGTTAGCACTGTTGCCTTGCACCTCCAGGGTCGGGGTTTGATTTCCGTCTCTGTGTGCATGGAGTTTGCACAGTCTAAAGATATGCAGGTTAGCCTAATTGATGTTCCCAAATTGTAGGCGAGGTGTTGATTGTTTGGAGAGAGAGTTGTTATTTTGGTGTTTTTGATATTGGCTTGTGTACCCTGGTTTTTGACTTTATTGCAACCCCTTGACTTCGATTATTGCTTTGTCCCTTTTGGTTTGTTTGCTTGGTTTTGTTTGTATATATTTTCTGTAAATAATTTCACTTTATGTTTGTACACGCACCAGTAGTAGGGGGTGTGGCTGCCATTTGTTTTGGGGAAAAGGGAATTTATCCACTGTTTTTGGTTTAGGGAGATAGGTAAGTTATCTGTATTTTTGTTTGTTTTGTTTAGGTAAACAAGCTTGTCAAAATACTGATACCCGTTTTGTTTATTATTTTGGCCTGGGTCCACCCTGAAGCTGATCCTGGTGTGGTGTCAGTATTCTCGTTTGCTCTGTGTAAAGCAATACAAACCCTGTCTTTTTGCCAGCTGATGTGCCTGTCTATTTCTTTCTGGTATATTACACCATTACATTTGACTCTTTTCACACAGTTTAAAATAGAACCCCGAACCTATCATTTGCTGTACGGCCCAACCCTACACTGGGACGTAACAATAGATAGATAGATAGATACAGACACACCATTAATTTGTTGATTTTAGTAATCACCTTTGCAGTATATACATGTGTGTGTGTGTGTAGTGGTGCAGGAAAATGAAGTTTTTTACTGTTACTTACAGTATCTATTCATTTAGTGTTTTTCAATTATAGCTGGCTTAGCAAACGTCATTCAAAAGTTTTTAAACAATATCCAAGGACAAGTGTTTGTGTTACAACATTTCTGTAAATATAAAGCACAGGGTACCTGCAACATATTCAGAATGTACTGTAATTGGGTACAAAGTTTTACATAGCCATTACTAATTAATATCCCACTTTCAAGCAAATGGATATTGCACCTGGCTTTTGGTTTGGCCCACTCAAAATAAAAGGTTTGAAATTTAATTAGCATACTACTTGACCAGGCGGCACGGTGGCTTAGTGGTTAGCACAGTCGCTTGCACCTCCAGGGTCTGGGTTCGACTTGCTGTGTGCATGGAGTTTGCATTTTGTCCCCGTGCTTGGTGGGTTTCCTCTGTGTACTCCGGTTTCCTCCAACAGAGGAAAGACATGCAAATTAGGGTAATTTGCATTCTCAAAATGCCCATTGTGTGTGTATGTTTGTGCCCCGCAATGGATTGACACCCTGTCCAGGGTGTACTCCGTCCTAAGTCACATGGGATAGGCTCTAGGCCCCCCGTGACCCTGTATAAAGAATTAATTGTATACAGAGGTGATTATTGATGAGATGACAACGATTACCTAACCATCTTTTATTATACTATACATCTTTTATCATATTTCACTTTATTCTTTAAACAATTCCCCAATTTTTATTTTATTTAAAATAGCAAGAAAAAGATAAGCAAATTAAACAATAAGTAATAGTTATATAAAAATAAATAAAAACAGGAATGAATGAAACAGAAGTATGTCACCTAGTCCTCACACTGTATTAAATACCAAAGAGAATAAAAAGGTCTTGAGTTTAGATTTAAAAATATTGAAATTAGGGGCCTGTCTGATGTATCTGAAGTCATAACTTTAGCACTTATATTCTGTAAGAATAATTTTTATGCAGCTAACAAAGCAGGTTTCTATTTTCAATTAACCTAGTCAAAAGAACTAGTAAATAGGAAGTTTTCAAAAAAGCTCCCCATATATTTTAGATCTATATGCTCACCTTATATTTATATGGCATTTCCTGGCACAGTTACCCAAAACTCTTTCATTCTGTCTTAAAAGAGGACCACAGATATTACTATTTTCCATATTCATCTCCATGTTGATTGTTAAATGTCCTCAATGTTGGTTTCTTTTTTTTAACCTATTATAGTTCAGAGCTTATAGACATAGGAAACATCTCCTTCTGCTTTTAAAGGCAAGACTCACTTGATGAATCTAATTTTAGTGTGCTCTGAAAGCAAATACTGAAAATCACTTATAAAGTCGCAGCCATGCTGATATGAATTTTTACTGCACAATTTTGAGTATGCTATTTCCTTCATAATACAGTTTTATAAATGAAAAATTATTATACAATAGAAAACAATTAAAATAAAATTTGTTTAATTTTTCTCTAAGAATGAAAATATCTTAGATCAGAAAGAAGCCATACTCACTGTGAGCTGGCTAGCTAACTCTTTCATAATGATTTTTAGTTGTGACTTTCAGGAGCAGTTTGACAGCTCTATCATCAATATAAGATCTTAGAAAAAATAAATTGAATGGAAATAAGTGTTGTGATATTGCACAAACACATCAGTGCCACAGAAAATGTCTGCCATTATCAAAGCTAAAAAAAAAAAAAGTCAGGCAATGTGCATTTCAATATATTCAGTAAAAATGGCTTAATCTGATGACCTTTCATATTTTAAATCAGAAATCATACTTACAGTATAAAACAGAGCATCTGTCATTTCCTTTGATAATGTCACAGTGGTAAAAGACAAGTAGAGTGACACAAATGGGAAAAAGATCACTTTGCATTTACAAAATAAGAACTCTTGGAATATCACTTATTCGATTAAATTAGTGGACAGAAACTTAAACACTAACTGAACAAATACATAGAAGAGAAACTTTGCCCTACTCAGTCACCTTAGTTAAAGTACTTAACATTCACGAGTGCTACACAAACTAATATAAAAGCATCCTGAATTGATTCTTCAATTAAACTTGATTAATATGCTTTATTTTTGGGCCGTTTTGTAAAAAGCATGTCTATCTCAAGTTAAGGATAGATTTAAGTCTGGTTTAAAAGAAAACTCTGGGACATACATTGCTTTAAAAGTGACTGCCTCTGCTGATAAATGTATTTTCATATGTCTCACAGTTATTAACAGACATTAGACCTGTGAGTGCCTCTCATCTTTCAGAGCAGCTGATCATCTGACTTTTCCCCTCTTTTGCTCATGAAGCACCATCTGCTTCTTCCATTTGTTCTTTCATATGATTTCATGTACACCACTGCTGCACTCCAGGTCAAATAGCATTAAATGTCTGAATGTAATAATTGTACCCGAGACAGGCAAAAAAAATCTGACTGCCCCCTTCATTTGGGCATGCTAAAGCATATAGTGTCACATATTAAAGGTCACATATGCATTTGTGCACTTTTTAAAGAGACTGCAGCATATTTTTCAAATACCATTAAGGTGGCAATTTAAAATATATATATTTCTAATTATATATATATTTTTTTTATTTACAAAATAACAAGAATCCTAAAAAGATCTTCCAAACCAAAATGTGATGTTTTCAACATGCACCTGCTAGGATAGAATAACTACAGACATTATTGTTACAAACATATCATAGGTACATAAAACGACACGACAACTCAAGATAATAGCAATAAGATCTCAGATAGCACACTGATGAAGGGCCAATGTTGGGCCAACGGCAGTGCATACGTCGGGCCAATGTTGGCTCATTTTTGGGGCCAAAGATAGGTTGGCACAATGTTGGTTTATTAGATCATTGCAAAGTTGGAAATTGGAAATGAAATTACTCTTTTCATCATTGCCAGAAATAAGCACTCATCTCCAAAAATGTATTTATTAATTATATAAGTGATAAAATATTACAAACTAAGAAAAGTTATGTAACTATTATTATAAACCACAAAATAAACACCTACCACTACTTTTCTCCCAGAAAGGTGAATGAAAATATATATTTTTTATATCAGGTGGCTCTGCATGTTCCTCATAATCATTCACCTCAGTAGTTTCGCCATCAGCTTGATCACTGTAGCTCAGATGTTCTTTATCATCATCAACATTACAGAATCTTTGGAAAACTGTGACTTTATAATGTGTGTGTACAGTAAAATGTACAGTGGAACCTGGATTACAAGCATAATTCGTTCCAGAATCGGGCTCGTATTTCAAACACTTGTAAACCAAAGTAAATTTTCTCATAAGATATCATGTAAACACATTATGTAAACCCAAATTATTCATTTTACAGCCCAAAAAAATAAATACATACAAAAACTTAATACAAAATATAAAGTAAAAATAAATAAAATTAACCTGCAGTTTATATACTACTTTAATAACTCCCGACAGATAAGTGTTTCCGTTTGTGCGCGCAGGTACTGTGTGTGTATATGAAGCTAAAGTGAGAGGAGAGGAGGAATCAGACACTCCCCACTTCTCATCTTACACAGTAACCTTACTTCCTCTCTTATTTGAGTTTTTCTCACACACACAAAATTAACAAGCAACATCACTAATGACTCACTCACGTAAGCGCATAATAACAGAATCACTGCTGTAAAGTAAAAATAAAACAAAGTAACCTGCACTTGACCTTTGAAAACATGACATAGTGTTTTTATTGAAGAAAGAAAGAGAGTTTGTGTGTGAAGATGAGTGGAGAAGGGGAGAAGGGGGTGTGTGTGAAGGCTGATACAGAGAGGGAGAGAGAAATGGACCTTTAATCTCTCTAATAAGACTTTCTTTTGCTTTACACGGCACGCACACGTTATAATAAACAGTACACGCGTGCTGTACACACACACACGTACAAAGACAAAATAAAAGATTTTTTACACACGTAGTCACAGTCTTATAGTGGACAGTACTCATGTGGACGGATGTTAATGACACCAGTGAGAGACGCGTACTAAGACCGAGCAGGAGAGATGATTACCCACAATTCCGCAACGCGCGCGAGAGAAAAACCACTGGCTTAGTTGTGACCATGTGACGCTTGGCGAGAAACAAGAAGCACATGTCTGCTACATGATACTCTGTACTCGTAAACCACGACGTATTTGTTTTCCAAGTCATAATTTAATAAAATTTTTTGCTCGTCTTGCTTACTCAAAATCCAAGGTTCCACTGTACTTAATATTATGTTCTTAAAAATATTCCTTTTTAACTAGCAAAATGATGAAAAAAACAAGCATTTTTTACACGTTTAGCTTGGCTTCAGGACATACTTAGCAGCACCTGGCCTCTGTGTGTTTTTAGGTTCCTCCCTAGCGATTAGCGCCATCTAGTGACCTGTTTGACAGTGTTGAGCACAAAGTACAATGAATTTAACATTCATCATTTAGAAAACATCCACTGAGTTAGATATAAATGTACTAGATTGGTAACCAACTCTCATATGAGCTCCTGATGTGATGGCATCATTAAGAGAGTCTGCTGCACAAAGCTAAAGCAATATAATTAAATTTTTAATTTTCAACCTTGCCATTATTTACTGAAATAATACTGGTTGGGCCAATCTATCTTTGGCGCACGAGCAAAATAAAGTTGGGCCAATCACTGATGCCAACATGAGCCAAACGTATGCACTGCAGTTGGGCCAACAAAGTAGTGCTATTTGGGATGTTTAGGGTTAAGTAAAAGAATGCCTGAAAAATAAATAATACACACAAAGCACCTAAAAATGTAGCTGACTTAGTTGTAAAGAGTTAGATTTGATTACCAAAAGTTGGACAATCATATATAAAACACAATGTCAGTCAAAGCCTAATCTACCTAATCTCTAGCCTAATCCCATTTAGGATTAATTTTTTTTTATTTACAGAATTTATTTTCCAAAGTTAAGTCGTTTTGCAGAAATCCTTATTTGTCAACAGAGGTGGAAATTTATAGAATAATGCACAAACCACAAGCCAATAATACTATTAGCCACCAAATCATTGATATGGCAAACAACCTTAAATTGTTGCTTAAAAATAGTTATCACTCATGTATATTTTAAATGCATTCCAAATATTTATATTTGTTGAGTGTTTTTCATTTTAATTAAAGCAATGAGCACTATTAAATATATTTTTGTTAAATCCAATACTAAATGTAATGGATTAGGTGTGGAACATTTTTTAGTCACACAAACAAAACAGATGTCTATGGTGGGGAAAAGGAAAATGACTGAAAGGGGAAAGGAGGTTTGAAAGAGGTTTGTCCTATGAAAGAAGTTTATACAGTAAATTAGCACAATGTTGTATAATTAACCAGGAGGCCCATGGAACAGACAATTCTTTCTTTAGGTGAAAGAAGTTTGCAGTGTGTTACATATGGCAAAGCAAATTGTTCATCTAATTAAGACCTGACAGTTAGGACAGTTTCCTCTTCCATGAACAAACAAAAGTTTATTGTGAAATTGACAACAGATTTTTTTTTTCTTTTGGCTTCTGTAAAAAAAAAGCAGAACTGTCGATTTGGAACAAAAGTAACTTATCCACAAAGTGGTAGGCCACAAATGCAATGCAAAGCATTAGATGCAGTAGTTTACCGTAAAGCACACCGCCACTGGATTCTAGAGCAGTGGAGACGTGTTCTCTGGACTGATGAATCATGTTTCGCTGTCTGGCAAGTCTGGGTTTGACACTTGTCAGAAGATCAAATACACAGGTTGACGATTTTGAAGAAGAGATGAGTGAAATTAGTTCACTCTCTTCAAGGAGAGTGAAGTATTTTAGGTTCTGATGTGGTGTGGTTAGTTTATCATCTGTATAACTTAAACTGTTTTAAAGCCTGGATTTTTGGCCTAATATTTATGATTTTGTCATTGAAAAAGTTCATGAAGTTGTCACTAGTGTATTATGTTGTTGTGGAGATTTCTGCAGTGGTCTTGTTTCTAGTTAATTTAGCTACGGAATTAAATAAAAATCTAGGATTATTTTTGTTATTTTCAATAAGAGTGGAGGGATACAATAATCTAGCATCACTGAGGTTTTTTTTTCGTAGTTCAGGATGCTCTCTTTCCATGCTACTTGGAATACAAGCAATTTAGTTTGATCTCTAATCATTTTCCTTTTTAACTGGAGCTACATTATCTAAGGTATAACGAATTGTTGACTAAATATTCAGTCGCCTGATCGAGTTCTGTGGAGTCAGATGGCGATCCAATCAAAGTTGATAACTCTGGGAGATTATTGATAAAGCTCTGTGTGGTATTAAATGTAAATGTACATTTAATGTGGTAGCGCGGCTGTGCGTACATTATCACTATAACACACTTTAATTGAGACAAGACAGTAATCTGAGATAGCTTTAGACTGTGAAATTGTGGTTATATAATCATACTTAATCCGAAGGATAATATTAAATCTAAAGTGTGACCTGCTTTATAAGCGGGTCCTACTACACACTGATTTACTCCTCCATTAATTATAATTCTATATTACAATTCTCCATTAGCATTCTCAAAGAAAAATGGCATATTTGGTGCTCTTTCTTGGCATAAAGCCATACTGCTGCTCACAGATTGTCACCTCTCTTTTCAACCCAGCTTCCACTACTCTTTTTTAACTTCATGATGTGGCTCCTCAGTTTTATGCCTCTAGAGTTGTTGCAGTTCTGCACATCTCCCTTGTTGTTAAAAACTGGAGCTAAAAGACATCTGCCTAAGTACACCTTCCACCACTTTTGTATGTCATCATGTGTTTCTCTTTCTTCTTAAAATATGCATTTAAAACTACCATTTCTATCCTTTTTGCAAAAACTACAACAATCTGTCCTTCCACATTCCTCTCTATTTCTCTGGACCCCATACCTACCCATCACCTTTGTATCCTTCTCCTACATGTCCATTAAGGACAGCTCCAACCAAAAATCTTTCTTTTTTGAGGACACTCACTACCGTTCTGTTCAACTCACTCCAAAAATCTTTTTTTGTAATTTTTACAAATATCCTGCTGACCAACAGTACCTGAGGTGATCATTGTTAACCCAGGCCTCAACTGATCCGGTATGGAAATTTTTTCCATGGCGATTCGCATATTAATTTGGCACTTGTAAAATCAAGTTTTACACTGGATGCCCTTCCTGATGCAACCCCTCCTCATTTATTCGGGCTTGGTATGGAACAGAGGTGTCAAGTAACGAAGTACAAATACTTCGTTACCTTACTTAAGTAGAGTTTGGGTAACTATACTTTACTGGAGTAATTATTTTTCAGCCGACTTTTTACTTCTACTCCTTACACGCAATTATCTGTACCTTTTAATCCTTCCTTTTTAAAAATAGCTCGTTACTCCTATTTTATTTCAGCTTGTCATTAAAAAAAACAAAACAAAAAAAAAAACATCTGGATAAATCGCGCCAACCGGATGGAGTGAATTTGATTGTGGTTGGATGAGAAGTATAAACATACCATTCCGACACTCTATTGGTTGGTACGCAATCCATTGCACCTGCACATAACATCCCAGCGGGCACAACACATGTAATCCACGTGGATTTCTGGTGGATATTTGGTGAAATGGTGGATCCACCAATTTTCACCTGATATCCACGTTGATTCCACATGGTTTTAGGCACGTGGAAAACCTGTTCTAAATTAATGTGGAATCCACATGGAGTTTTAGTTCTACATTATTCTTCGTGAATTTCCACGTGGATATCACGTGGAAAATAATTTCGTACCACCTATTGATGGTTGCTTGATCTAATTTTGAATGCATATTTTGTATGTTTTTACATAAATTTGACAATCATTAATTAACATTAAACACACTCTAAAATAAAATGACACATATGACGCATCCAATGTGTTCTAAAGTTGAACACATGAGCCAAAATGTGTTCTAAAATGGCATTTTCAAAATGTGTTACTGATCGCCTAAATGCCACATCTGACTACAACGTACACTGGATTTGCAAACTAAAAAGAAGTTTAGAACACCGATGTGCTATCAGAGGCGACACATAGGCGTCGCTGCGCAGAGTGACTTTGCAGTCTAGCGAGTGGTACTGAGCATGCGCAGTGATCAGCCTTTCCTGGATCCCGTTTTTTAAAGTGGAAGCGCGAAACATTTATAGCTAATAAAAAGAAATTAGAAACTTCGAAATTTGTTTAAATTTGTGGTCTGCTGAAGTTAAAAAGTACCCGTGGCAATTGTGTTTCATACAGAAAACAATTGTGTGTGATGTTACAGGGTAAGCACTGAGGTAAGCAGTAATATTCTAGTATGTTCTGTGGCAGTTAGTGTAGGTTCTAACCGACGCGGTTAGCTTGATTGTGAATCTATGTATGTAGCTAACGTAGGATTCGAAGCATAACAGGCAATTGCAAACGTTAATTTGTCAAAAATCATAAAAACAGGCTAGTATTTGATGAACAGGTATAATTTGTCATAAATGCAACACCATCATCATGTATAATATATTATATGCACTGAGGAGTTCTGGCAGTGAACACTAACATTTACTTGCAGAATATATGTTCCATTGAATTTCTAAGAATAAAAGTAAGAACTTTTCCGTGTAACTTATGTGGTTACTCTACCCATTTATTTATTTGAAGATAAATAGATAAGTTTTTTTTTTTTTTTTTTTAGATTCCTTACCAATTCACTTATGTTTCAACTAAACATGAAGGGATCACGAGGGGATAAAACATCATTTGACAGCGCTGTGCAAATTAATGACTGGTAAGTAATTGAATAGTGCCTTGTGGTCGTGTCTTTTTTTATATTAAAACAATGATTGTATTGATAAATTGCAGTCCATGCATCTAAATTATACTAAACATTTTTGTCCTTTGACAGACAGTGTAGTAAAGGTGCATGATGTTACAGAAGCCTTTGCCCTCAGCACCATTGCCAATCGGTTACGAAATGCACCTAAGAGGAAAGAAAGGCTGGATGCAGTGTCATTTATTAAGTGTTAAGTAAATGTTTTTGTAATTTTGTTTCTTTTGCTGTTTGAGACAGTTTTCTATCTTCTCTTAGATGTTTTGTTGGTTTAATTAGTCTTTTAGTATTCACATTTTTATGGTATTTTAGTATTATGCACTACACCCAGTTTTTATGTGCATTTTGTATTGTTTGTTTTGAAATATGAATAAATTATTGGTTATTACAACTTTTATGTGATTTGTGTCTGCTTTACACTTGATGTTGTAGACATTTTAAACTTTGCAGAATTTACGTTGAACACAACACGTATTTTCCATGGGCTTATATCCATGTCTTTTCCAAGTGGTAAAAAACACGTGGATTCCATGTGTCAAATCCACGTGGAATTGGACTTGCCTTTTACGCCTAAATTACCCGTTTTTTCCACGTGGTGAAAACACGTCTTCTTTACGTGGTTTCCACGAGTTTGTGCCCACTGGGATGTCACACACTCCAGCAAGGACGTTTGAATAAAATAGCATTTTCGGTTAATAAGTAGACGTAGATGTCCTTGATAGAGACTCAATATTCGAGCGAAATGTCACAACCAAGCACCAATTTTATATATATATATATATATATATATATATATATATATATATATATATATATATGCACACACACACAAATTGTCTTGTATGTTGCCCTCACAGATTCCTGCAGCTAAGCTTGGATGTACATTTACATTCCAATAAAGGTTACCGATGACATGCCTCTAAAGTTTGACTTTTTGCACCATTTAAATACTTATAGGCAACTAGTTATCAAATTCAAATCGAATTCAAATTTTATTTGTCACGTACACAGTCATACACAGTACGATATGCAATGAAATGCTTTTTCGACTACCAGTGACATTAAAATAAAAACTTAAACATAAAAATAAATATAAACATAAGGTAATACGGTAGAAAATAAAGTTAACTGGTAAAATACACTGTACAAGTAAAAATAAAGACATATTGCAGTAAAAGAAATATTGCAGAAAAATGAAATTAACTAGTAAAAGTAAAAATATACTGTGCTACCTAAAATAAAATAAGAATAAAAATATACTGTACAAATAAGAAAAAAAAAATAATAATATAGAAATATGAAAGAAGAAAATAGAAATTTGTCCATAAGTAATGTAAAAAAATGGCTGAGGTGTGCAAATATGCATAAAGTGACTGACTTCTTAAAGTGTCTTATTATTAAAGTGATTTGTGCAGTGGTCCATAATGAAAGTATAAGTATATAGTGCAAAAATTTGTGCATGAATGTGTTCATACTGTCCATGAATGCCCACTGTTGGATGTAAAAGAGATATTAGTCCTGTATTGGGTGGTTGAGAGACCTTATGGCCTGCGGGAAGAAGCTCCTCCTTAATCTCTCTGTATAGGTCTTCAGGGAGCGGAATCGCTTCCCAGACCGCAACAGAGAGAACAGTCCATTGTTGGGATGGCTGAGGTCCTTCACCATCTTCCTGGCCTTAGTCCAGCACCGTTTGCTGTCAGGGAGCTCGATGCGGATAATTAGTTTAGCTGAACGCACCACCCTCTGTAAAGCTCGTCTGTCCTGCATGGTGCTGTTCCCGAACCAGGTTGTGATGTTTCCTGTCAGGACGCTCTCTATGGTGCAGGAGTAGAAATTCCTTAGCACCTTGCAGGGCAGTCTAAAGTCTTTTAAGCGTCTGAGGTGGTAGAGACACTGCCGGGCCTTTTTTACCACGGTGTTGATGTGACAGGACCATGACAGGTCCTGCGTGATGTGAACACCGAGGTATCGAAAGCTGTCCACTCTCTCCACTGGGCTGCTGTTGATGACTGGGGTCTGGTAGTTCCTCTCCTGCTTTGTACAAAAGTCCACAATCAGCTCCTTTGTTTTGCTGACGTTTAGGAGGAGATTGTTCCTCTGGCACCATTTCTCCAGATTTCCTATCTCCTCCAGGTAGGCCGACTCATCATTTTTGGTGATCAGGCCCACTACGACAGTGTCGTCAGCAAACTTGATGACGGCGGTAGAGTTGGTAGTCGACACGCAATCGTGGGTGTACAAAGAGTACAGCAGGGGGCTCAGAACACAGCCCTGGGGTGCTCCAGTGCTGAGAGTGTGGGAGGCTGAGACATGACCGCCCATCCTTACTGCCGGTGGTCTGCCAGTTAGGAAGTTGGAGATCCACTGGCACATAGATGAGCTGAGTCCCAGGTGCTCCAGCTTGGTGGTGAGTGTGGAGGGAATTATGGTATTAAATGCAGAGCTGTAGTCAATGAAGAGCATTTTGCAAGACCCGTGTTGTAGGCAGCGGTGCGAGATCTCAGAGCGTCGCGGATGGTTTTATCCACCCACGGCTTCTGGTTGGAAAACATTTTAATAGTCTTTTTTTCACGGTATCATCCGCTAGTTTCCCGATGAATCCCAGAACCGCTTCCGTGAACACGCTGACGTCATCATCGGAGCTGTTTCTGAACATGTCCCAGTCTGCGTCATCGAGTGCGTCCTGTAACGCGGCCAGCGCACGACCTCCCTCTGAACCGGAACTTCCTGTTTCAGCCTTTGTTTGTATTTTGGCATGAGGAAGATAGCGGGCGAGATTGTGCCTTGTACACAACTTGACCGTTGTGTAACAATGATCTAGTGTCCTTTCGCCCCTGGTGGGGCAGGTGATATGCTAATAAAAGTTCGGCGCTGCGCGTTTGAGGTTGGCACTGTTAAAGACCCTCGCCACAATAAGTGCAGCATTTGATGGACAGTAGTTCCAGGTTTGGTGTGCAGGAGCGTGTGAGAGGAACAACGCTCGCGCTGTTGCACCAGCTGCTGTTCACCATTAAACACACGCCGCCTGCCCTTGACTTCCCCGAGTCCCGTGTCCTGTCCATGCGGTGAACCGAGAAGAACTCGGCTGGCTGGATGGCGTGGTCTGGCACCGCTGGGTTCAGCCATGACTCGGTGAAGCAGAGGAGATTGCATTCCCGAATGTCTCTCTGGAACTTTATCCTGGCCCTGAGGTCATCGAGCTTGTTTTCCAGTGACTGGACGTTGGCGAGCCGGATGCTAGGCAGAGGTGTGCGGTGTGCACGGGCTCTCAGCCTGTTCCTGACGCCGGCTAGTTTCCCTCGGGGCCGCCGCTTCGCGTCGCGTCCATTGTTCTTCCTCAGGATCTCACTCGGCCAGCTCAGATCCGGGGTTAAAAACGTTGAATTGTGAGTACATTGTATACCAATAGAAACAAGAGTGTCTCTATCATAACTAATGTACTCCATGGTGATGATTTAGCCGGTTTAAAGTTACTGAAAGATATCTTAAAAAACGAAAACAAAGTAAAATAGGTCGGAGCAGTCGTGACGGCAGCCGACCTCACCGGCGCCATCTTGGCATCTCCTTCATATCTTCTTCTCCATAAAACATGTTAATGCTCAGTAGTACACATATATGGTTCTTTAATGTATTTGCATTGTACTAAAATGCATTATTTTTTTATTGCCATATACAGTATCCCAAATCACTATGGCCGTTAAAAAATACAAAAAAACAAACAAAAAAAAAACAACACATTTTTCTTTTTTTATGAGGTGTTAGTGCAGAATACACTGTACAGTACAGTAGGCCCTTTTATCTTTAATGCTTTTTCCCCTCCTCATGTTACTTTACTTTTATACTTTAAGTAATTTTGAAACCAGTACTTTTACACTTTTACTTGGGTTAAAATCTTGAGTTGATCATTCAACTTCTAAAGAAGTCTTTTTAAACCCTAGTATCTATACTTCTACTAAAGTAATGAATGTGAATACTTTTGACACCACTGGTATGGACGAACACTAAGACAACACTGGCTTGTGTAACCTCAAGAGCTGAGTTACTTTAAAAATAGAACAAACAAAAAGTATTTAAAGGATCTCACAATCTATTAAACAAGTAATAATAAATGTTACAATTTATTAAACAAATGATAGATGTTACAATAAATTTGTCCAATAACTTATAAAAAATACTTTTTGTTTACATTTAAGACAAGCAGAAATTGCTATTGGTACAACTTAATCTTAAATCCATGGTTATGCAAATGCTACATAGTAGTAAAGATTAATGTTAAGTAATAGAAAGATGGAGTTTAGAAATAGAATCAGTCACTAACTCATTTTCTACACAACGTAGTGTCATGGAAGGCCTGGAACCTATCCCAGGGCACATGGTAGGATACACCCTGGACACGGTGCCAGTACATCGCAGTGCACAAGCAAGCAAGCAAGCACACACACACACACACTATGGGCAATTTGAAAATGTCAGTTAGTTTATTTAGCATGTCTTTGGAATGTGGAAAGAAAACATTTTACAAATGTCAACACCTTGCCTGATAGAAGCTTTCCTTTGTAGGCAGCACCAAAAAAAATAAAAATAAAAATTGGAGGCAAAAAAGTTGGATTTTTCTGGAAACTGGATCCAATAATGTGTAGTTTCTTAGCCACTATTGTGCTTTTAAACATATCTAGTGACCTGATACAGTTAAAACATATAAAAATTTAGGGCACCTTTAAAATTCAATCTGCCTAGCATGAGGTTGGTTTTGTTTTTCGGTCTCTTCCTTCTGTATGTTGTTCTTTCAGCTGCTCCCCCTGAACATGGCTACCTGTTACATGTACTAAAATGTAATATGTGTTTTGTACATAATAATTTTTATGTTTCCAAGATGAACATGAATAAATTATGTTGTATTTGAATGAAATTCAACAACTTAACATGTATTAGATTCAATCATGTTGAGATAACCCAAAGAAATCTTGTCACTATAAAAACTATCAGAAATCTCAGATCAAATTAGGGCTGCACGATAACAGAAATAATGATTGTCACAATTATTTTGCTCAAAATTTTTACTTTCTACTACTTTTATTCACTTGTGTATTCTTATTGCACTTTACAGCCACAAATAAAGAAAAATAAACGTACCGAAGATGTTTAGAATGGAGAGTTTTTCTTAGCTGCGGTAAATATATAAAATTAAACTGCCTCTTTTAGATCAACTTGTAATAAAATCAAATAAAAAAAATTTAACAATAGTATTTGACTAATCAAATATTTTTTTTTACTTTTAAATGTATCTAATTTGATAGATTAGCAGAATAAAAATTATGATTATTATACTGTAGACATATGACTAATTGTTATTATAATGTGTCATTATAATATCACTAAAACAACAACAACAAATAATATTTTAAAATTGTTTCAATATATCTGGGGAAAAAAACCATACAACTTACCGATGGCTAAATGAAGTCTGTGACCAAAGCAGTGTAGCCTCGGCCAGTTATTCACAGATGCTGCCCTAATCATATTAGCTACATTGTCCTTTGTGATGCACAAGTCTTCCTTCCACCAAGCCCCAAACGGACATCGCTTCTTTGAGGCCCACTGCAATATACTCCGCTGTATGGTCTTGTGGGAAAAACAAAAGTTTGCTTGCTTTTCATCTCAAACTCGCTGTCAATAAAATGAACTGTCAAGCTCAAATAGGGTTCCGCAGTTCTGCTTGAACATAAGTTGGTCATGGTTCTTTTCGGCATTTCGCATACAGCGAGGGCAGTGCAACATTGGAAAAAATGTTGCGTGAGGGAATACTATGGTATTGCGTTAAACAATGTCCCTGATATTGTTGTCTGTGTTGTGGATGGCTTTTTTGTTGTTGCTGTTTGTGCCTTCAGTCGTTGAAATTCTTGATAGTAACCTTTGTGGTGGCTTTTAAGGTGGTTGATGAGGTTTGTTGTGTTACCTTGGGACGTTTGACAGGAACAGGAGCAAAGTTTGCACAAGACTCGTACCTGATCAACATCACATTTCTCAAAACCAAAATAGTTCCAGACAACTAAGTATGACCCCTTTTTAAGAACTAACGATCGTACTTCTGCACCTTTCTTACGTTGCTTCGCCATCCTATGTTTATTCTGACTTACTGTTATTGCTGCTATTGACTTCTACTGCTTCAGAAAGTGCTTGCAATCTACAGTAGATGCAGTAACGTTATAGTGACGCAGTCTAATCTGTAAACTCCGCCCATAAAAAACAGTTTGGTCTTTCTACAGTAAAATCGCGACGATATTTATTAACTGATTGTCATAAATATCGTTATCATGATAAAAATACGATTAATCGTGCAGCCCTAGATCAAACATCGCAAGAAGATATCGCAAGAAGAGAACACTTTGTTGAGAAGACAAACGTTTGGAGGGTGTGGAAAAGGTAAGCAGAAATTAATAGAATATAATAGAAACTAAATACTGAACATAAATGTCACCTAATGTTTAGCGATGTTTAGTCACGTTATTTTGGTTTAAGCTATTTCTTGTATTTTTAATCACACTTAAAATACCAATGGATATATGCGTGCTTAATCTGCGGTTCGGTTCTGGTTTCTGTCTGTTCTCATGAGTTGTGAAGTGAGAGGAACAAAGTATAAATATTGCTTATTTGCTAAATTAAGTTCCATGAATTTTAATTAAATCTATCTCTATATTTTTTCACAGCAGTTTGTAACTGAAAAGTGTCCTGTCTGCATCTGACTTCAGGAGTTTCCTGACCAACTGTATCTAACAGTCATATTTAAAAGTCATAATGAAGTACAAAATGTTTCTGTTGGTGTTTAAGTTTTTTTTTATTCTATGATTAATACTTATTTGTGGTGTTTTATGTTTTGTACATCTTTTCAAATTGAGACCTCATTTGTAAGTTGCTGCTGGTGTAAAATAAAAATGATTAAATGATTAAAATAAAATTAATTTGACTGAACCTAAGAACATTAAGTTGGGCCAACAAAATTGCTTAATGCTGAAAGAAAGCCATTAAATCAGGTGTAAATTCTTTCCATAATTAAATTATGTGCATTCAATGATTTATTTATTTATTTTTATTTTTTTGTGAGTGTAGGGGTTACTGCAGTGGATCATTCAATTTGGCACAGGTGTTATGTTGGATGTCCTACTGATGCTACCCTCCCATTTTACTCAGAGTTAGGACTTTCAATGTTAAGACAAAAATTTGATGAGTAAGCCGCTAGATTTGTCTGCTGGACATGTTTGGACATATCATCTTGGAAAGGCGGCCGATAGGAAGAAATCTACCAAAGCACAGAATGGCGTCTGAATGTTCTCTTGTTCATTTACATAACAAAACAGAAAGAACTTAAAGTGCTTAAAAACTAATGCACTTGATTCCTTTGTAACCTTTTTTTAAAAAAAAATGATAAAGGAAAGATTTTTTTTTAGGATATCAAAACAATACAGATCCAGGTAAGAACAAAACACTCACTTACTCACTCTCTCTCTTCTATACCACTTTAACATGTATTCAGGGTGGCGGGAGCCTGTAGCCTATTCCTGGAGGCTTAGGGCATGAGGCTGGGTACACCCTGAACAGGGTGCCAATCCATCGCAGGGCACACACACGTACTCTCACTCACACACTACGAGCAATTTGGAAATGCCAATCAACCTACATGTCTTTGCACTGTGGGAGGAAACCGGAGGCCCTAAGAGCAAAACAGACAGTGATTAAAATATTTGCTAAGAAATCTTATTTGATAATAATTATAGAACCATTACACCTTGGGATATGGTCAAATTACGCAATCTTATGCTTTATGATGGCCAATTGTTTTGTCCGCAGTATATTCTTATCAAACAAGGCACTAAGGTATATAAAACTGTTTGGTCATTAAGGTTAGGCACATTGCTATGTACCATAGAAACAGGCATAAAACATGAACAAATAGTTATACAAAAATGCAGTAGGTTACAATTAATATATGATAAAATCAAGGTTATCAAAGTTAGTCAGAAACTTTTAAGCTCATTTACTTCAATTACTCACAATGGAACAAAACATTATAAATCAAAACTTTTTTTAAAAACATGACAAACAAAATTTTCCTGAGGAAATGGATAAATAGCAACATAAACACTTACCTTATCCCAGATGAATGTCTGAGCAATTTGGAGATAGATTTGCCTCCATGAAATGGTGAATCACAAACACCCAAAAAAAAAAAAAAAAAAGCAAAATAAACAGAACAAGGCATAAACAGGGTTATGGCATTGAGTGCTGAATTGGCGGTTAAAGCCAGAGCTTCACCAAGTTGCCACTGGTGGGTCCCTTTAACCCCATCTGCTCCAGGTACCATGGCTGAGCCTGCACTTTGACCCCAGCTACACTGGGATATGCAAAGAATGCATTTCATCATGCAGTAGTATACCGTGCATGTGACAAAGACTTAATACTGTACATTAATGCAAGGCATGTGTCAGGCACTCCATGTCATAAAGCGGGCATAGTTTGGACAAAGACCGGCAAGATTTTTGCATGGCATCTCTTGGAGAAGGGCATGATTCTAAGTAAACATAGCATAATACTTTGTCCTCAGAATAGGGCTCGATTAAAACAGGGCTAATAGAAAAATCCTCCAAGGCCTAACAAGAATAGTAAGGGCTTAGCTCAAGGGTAACAGGGCATGATTCAAGCAATCAAAAAAAAAGAAAAAAAGCAAGGGGGACCCTAGCTGTGGCTGAGGCTTGCTGTGGGAGGTCAATCTCTGTCTGGAGCTTGGCCAGCTAAATGACACATTGTTCAGCTTATGACATCTTGTTCATGTTGCTGCTGCCATTGAACAGTGTACTGAACACATTATGCTTGCTGCTGGACTGAGTGAACCTGTAAAGAGTTCTGGAACATGGGACAATGGAGGAATGT
Organism: Clarias gariepinus; assembly: GCF_024256425.1. Lineage (NCBI taxonomy): Eukaryota > Metazoa > Chordata > Actinopteri > Siluriformes > Clariidae > Clarias > Clarias gariepinus. The sequence goes on from NC_071125.1 coordinate 8,715,975, forward strand.
CACTCCAAATTTAGTATATAATGGAAGGGTACTGCAGGTAAATCTAAATTCCAAATGACCATGTTTTTTGATAAAAATAATAATCTGTTAATTTGTTTTGTTTATGATAGGTGTTACGTCCCAGTATAGGGTTGGGCCGTACAGCAAATGATTGGTTCAGGGTTCTATTTTAAACTGTATGAAGGTGGAATATAATGGTTTAATATAACAGAAAGACAGATACTGACAAACAGACAAGGTTTGTATTACTTTACACAAAACAAATGAAGATAAAGATACAAACACCACACCAGGATTAGCTTCAGGGTGGACCCAAACCAAAATAATAAACAAAACAGGTAGCTGTATTTGATAAGCTTATTTACCTAGCCAACAAAACAAACAAAAATACAGAAACCTTACCTAACTTCCTAAACCAAAAACAGTGAATAAATTCCCTTTTCCCCAAAACAAATGGCAGCCACACCCCTACTACTGGTGAGTGCACAAACATAAAAAGAAATTATTTACAAAATATATATACAAGCAACCAAACTAAAAGGATGCAAAAAAAAATTAATTAAAACCAGAATACACAAGCCAATGTCAAAAATGCCAAAATCACAAAATCCCTCTCCAAACAATCAACACCTTACCTCCGCGTTTCGCCGCTCTCTCCCGTTTATAAATGGTCCGCTGGTTAATGACGTCACCCAGGGCGGAGGCACACGTGTGGAAGGTCAGGCAGCCGCTGGTGTAGTGGCAGTCGAAGGACCTGGAATGGAATTTGAAGCGGCGCGCGACCTGGACACTTTGTATTGGCAGTCGGAAAACCTGGAGTGGAATCGTGAGCGGCGCGTGACCTGGACACAATATACACACACACGCTACAAAGCACAGCAACACAGACGCATAAAACACATACAGCGACCAACATGTTGCGGGTCGTAACATAGCCTTATATGTTTCGTGATCAAAATTTTTTAAGGTTTTTATTTGAACACAATTAAATCAGAGTTAGTAGACTCACAAAAACCACAGAACACCACAGGTGTTCGAATGCTGTACATAGATTTCAGCTGAGCATTCAACACTATCATCCCCCAACAACTGATTGGGAAGCTGAACCTGTTGGGCCTGAACACCTCCCTCTGCAACTGGATCCTGGACTTTCTGACCGGTAGGCCTCAGTCAGTACGGATCGGGAACTGCACCTCCAGCACCACCACACTGAGCACTGGGGCCCCACAAGGCTGTGTGCTCAGTCCCCTGCTGTTCACACTGCTGACTCACGACTGTGTAGCAACACACAGTTCGAACCACATCATTAAGTTCGCTGATGACACAATTGTGGTGGGTCTCATTAGCAAGAACGACGAGTCAGCATACAGGAGCCTACATCCAATTCAGCGTCAGCCTGAACTGGAGCACATTTCACACGTCACACACCCACACACACAAACAGGGCCGAAGTCACTAACCCAAACACCTTTCCCCATCATGGTGAACACACCAACATCCCCGCAAGGCATGCTGGTCGTCAGCCGCCGCCCCACCCACGCCACACTGCCCCCACCCGAGCTGTGACCGTCCCCGGTCACCACGACGAACTTTGTTTCGGAGGCGTGGAGGCGGTCGGCGCTGGCGGTGGGAACGCCGGCGTCCTTTGGCAGGTGAGGGATAAACGCGAACATAGTCCTGAGGCGGTCCGGCCTCCACAGAGTTTGATGTTTCATCGGCGTGCGGCTGGTAAGGCGCAAGATGGTCCCGGTGGAGCAAAACTCGTACCCAGTAGTACAAAAAGTACACGAAGTAGGCGCGCGCGCGCGCACAGACACACACACACACACACACCTCCCCTGAGCCCTCGGTCAACATCTAATGACCGTCGATATGCAAATGAGTCAAGACGTAGCCTAACGTGGTGTCGTGTCGGATTTCAGCGGTCACGGAGAGGAAAGACTTTGAAGCAGTTGCAGCGTTTTTTTCAGTTACAACAAGCACAGTGATGAGTCCACGTTGTTTCACTGGTTATGACATAGTGACACTAAACAGCTGAACAACTTCACTTTTCCGTTTACCTCTGAGAAAAAAAAGCTGTATTTTGTTTGTTTATATTCAGAGTAACACCTTCCAACCACCTCTCATAGTCTATTGTTAGTTTTAATGATTTGGCTGAAACTAATTATCACTACATAAGTACCCCAATGGAGGTTCTGCACCAGGAGGGCAGAACTTCCGGTGGACGCGCCATGTAAACATCCGGTAGCTTTCCGAGCGAGAATAATGGCCGAGCTGATGCGGCGTAGCAGTGTGGGGCTAAATCAGACGCAGACCGACGCCGTGAAGTCCCTTTTGCACGAGTTCGCAGATATTTTCGCGGTAGATGAGCGCGAGTGCACTCATACCAATTTGGTGCAGCACAATATCGATACGGGTAACGCCGCTCCTGTTCGGTTACATCCGAGACGCCTCCCGTTAGCTAAACGAGCTATAGCCGAGCAGCAGCTGCGTGAGATGGCCGACTCGGGCGTCATAGAGCCAGCATCCGGACCGTGGTCTTCACCCGTTGTACTTGTGCGTAAAAAGGACGAATCGTGGCGGTTTTGTGTGGACTACCGGCGGTTAAACGAGGTGACGCGCAAAGATTCTTATCCGTTACCGCAAATAGATGATGCGCTGGAACACGTTGCGGGCTCAGCGTGGTTTAGCTCGTTGGATTTGCGTAGCGGGTACTGGCAAGTAGAGCTCGCCCCGGAAGTACGACCCAAAACCGCGTTTTTCGATCGGGCAAGGGCTATGGCAATTTCGGCGCATGCCGTTCGGCCTCTGCAACGCTCCAGCTACGTTCGAACGGTTGATGGAGAGAGTATTGGCAGATATCCCTCGCAACCGTTGTGTCGTCTACTTAGACGATTTATTGGTGCACGGCAAGGATTTTGCGGTTGCGCTAGCTAACCTACGGGAGGTGTTTCTAGCTATCCGGCGGGCGAAATTGCGGCTCAATCCCAAAAAGTGCCAGTTGTTGCGGCAAGAGACTGTCTTTCTGGGACACGTGATTAGCGCTCAAGGGATTGCCACCGATCCAGCCAAAATTGCTGCGGTACAGAATTGGCCTGAGCCGTCAAATGTTTTGCAGCTACGCACCTTTCTCGGGTTAGCGTCGTACTATCGCCGGTTCGTGAGGGATTTTGCCACGATCGCCAGCCCGCTGCATGCGCGTGCGTTCACCCGGTTACGGGAAGCTCTGGTTACGTCGCCCGTTCTCGAATATCCTGATATAGCTCGTGCGTTAATTCTCGACACGGACGCGAGCGATGTAGGGCTGGGGGCCGTCCTTTCTCAGGTTGCCGGGGGCAAAGAGCGTGTTGTCGCTTACTTCAGCCGCGCGTTGCCTGGGCCGGAGAAGAATTACTGCGTCACGCGGCGCGAGCTGCTAGCGGTCGTCGCGGCCCTTAAGCATTTTAGGCCGTATTTATACGGGCAATCTTTCTTGCTGCGGACTGATCACGCTTCGCTGGTGTGGCTGCTCAGTTTTAAAGAGCCCGAGGGGCAGTAAGCGCGTTGGCTCGAGCGGTTGCAGGACTATCACTTTACCGTTCAGCACCGAGCGGGAAAATTGCATGCTAACGCCGATGCGTTATCCCGCCGGCCGTGCAGCAAAGAGCGTTGTCGACACTGCGAGCGGGTTGAAGAGCGTGTGGGTGGTCACAACATCGAACACACCCCGACCCCCGTGAATCAGAACATTCTCCCTGCGCAGTCTTCCGAAGCCCCCGTCGGTAATCGGCCGTCCGAGCCGGCGTGCAGCCGAGTCACTGCGTCACCTAAATCATCGCCTGTGGTCGTTTCACCTGTGCCACAGATGGACTGCGATCAGCTAATGGTCGAGCAGGAGAAGGACCCGGTGCTGCAGCGGGTATTAGGTTGGGTTAACGCGGGCCAGAGACCGGATTATGCCGCCATTGCCCACCTGGGACCAGAAGAAAAAGCTCTCCACTTCGCTGTTCCTGATCAGAGCGCTTCCACCACGGCTCGAGTGCTGGTGGATGAGGTGTTCAGCCGATTCGGCGCCCCGGAGCAGTTGCACAGCGATCAGGGGCGTAACCGAACACTCACCACCCAACTCGCCGTACTTACCAGCGACCGGCAGAAAGATTGGGACGAGCATTTGCCTCTCGTGCTTTGGGCGTATCGTACAGCGGTGCAGGAGTCCTCGCAACTGACGCCAGCTGCGTTAAAGTTCGGTCGCGAGTTGCGCACGCCTGTGGATCTGGTGTTCGGGCCCCCTCCACAAGTGGATTTACCCACGAAACCAGGTTTGGATTATTTTTGTTCGTTGAAAGACAAACTGTTCCGTGTCCACGAATTGGCGCGTAGACACTTGGCGGACGCCGGGGTTAAGCAGCGCCGCTTGTACGATACTCACAGCCGGGGGCGAGACTTTGCTACTGGGGAGCAGGTTTGGGTGTATTCCCCCGGAAGGAAAAGGGGGCTCTCGCCTAAGCTTATGTCGCACTGGGTGGGCCCCTGCACGGTCGTCGCACAGCTCTCTGATGTGGTCTACCGGGTGCGGTTGACGGGGCGGTCGCGACTGGTCGTGCTCCACCGGGACCGTCTGGCTCCTTATCAGCCCCACGCCAGGGCATCGTCGGATTCTGTGGAGGCCAGTCCGCCTCAGGAGGAGGGCGACGGGCCCCCTTCCTCCGCAAACAGACTCCGGCGTTCCCAACGCCAGCGCCGACCACCGCCACGTCTGTTAGACTGAGTGCGCCATGGTGATCGGGGACGGTCACAGCTCGGGTGAGGGCAGTGTGGCGGGGGCGGGGTTTCGCTTGGGAACCATCATGCTTTGCGGGATAGGGCTGTTGTGTGTTCACCCTGTTGGGAGAAGGTGTTTGGGTTGGTGGCTTCGGCCAGGGTATGTGTGATGTGTGTGTGTGTTGTTTATGCTGCTGGTTTAACTGTGTGTGTGTTAAATAAAATACTCCCAGTCATTTGCATTGGGCAGCAAATAAACTCACTCGTCTCTCCACCATCCTTTCCGGCGTAAAAACGCTACAATATATTCCGCTTCAGCATGTTTCTTAATCTTTCCCTATATATATATACTTTTCAAATAAAATCGCTATTACTTGACCCTGAAGTTTAGTTTAGCACACAAAAACTGAAAAGTCCTTTCTGGTAAATCAACTGCATATGTAGTTTATTCACAGCAATTAATTAATAAAATGAATATACATTGTACAGTACAAGGTAAACACGAGAAGGATTACAAAATAAAAAAAACAAACAGTGTCTTATTTTTATAAACAGCTTCTACTGTGCGTCGAGATGCTGAAATCCCTTGCATGTTGCCCCTCAATTTTGTGCTTCCATTTCAAGTGGAGAGATATTTGACCGACAGCTTAGAACAAAAGAACTGTAGGTGTGATCACAACCCCCTCCGAACGACCGTGCCATCAATCACTGACCACCTCAGAAGTTCCCTCCAATGTATGCTGATGTTTTGCAAGTATTTTTGCAAAACTATGGCACTCTCTTGAGAGCTGGATGGAATGTGTTATTCATTCATTTATTCTATACAAGGGCACTAACTACACAGACCAAACTGTTACCTTATTTTATTCTTATACTCATCGCTGTGCTTGTTGTAACTGAAAAACGCCGCAACTGCTTCAGGGGAGGTGTGTGTGTGTGTGTGTGTGTGAGCGCACGCGCGCGCTGCAGGTTGTGAATGAATACGCACAGCAGAGGGACAGAGACATGAGGGACATCTAATACCGTATTGTGTAGTGTCCCTTTTTCAGCGGATTTCTCTGCTACCGCAGATCAGTTTATCAACTTGTAATATATTAATTTTAGGAATATATTAACATGTGCAGACATTTAGTTGATGGGGCGCTGCCCCTCTTGCCCCTGAATAGAGCCAGCCTCGATTACACACACATACACACACATATATATATAGCATGCATCGAATACACACACACACACACACATATATATATATATATATATATATCATGTATCTTTATACATTTGGAATCTGCATCTACATTTTCTGTTGCATGTATAGAATTAGTTTCAGCTGAAACTCATGATCAGTGGTGTTGGGGTTCTTATGTAATGATAATTAATTTCAGCCAAATCATTAAAACTAACAATAGACTATGAGAGGTGGTTGGAAGGTGTTACTCTGAATATAAACAAACAAAATACAGCTTTTTTTTTCTCAGAGGTAAATGGAAAAGTGAAGGTGTTCAGCTTTTTAGTGTCACTATGCAGATGTTACACTCAGTGTAGTTACCGAAATCTTCGATTTAGTTCTCATTGAGTGGCCACACATCACTTTCACATTTCCCTCGCTTTTATTACATGAACATAAGCAGTGAAACAATTCGCAAGTTTATAATACACCGCGACCAAGTGAACTGATTAGGCGCGTGGTCCGTTGCCTAGCAACACTGAACAAAACGAGACATATTTGTTGTGTTTGCTTCGGTTATGACATAGCATAGTTTATTATCTGCTGTAGTCAGAATAGATCTGATTTATTCAAATTTAATATTGTTTTAGCGATAATTTCACGGAAGCGAGTTCAGAACTAAATCGCTGCTCCGAGACGTTCAGAAGCTTCAAATAGAATGAACAAACTAATAACATTTTCTCCATACGATATAAAATTAAGTAGAGCTTTCCTTTTTGTTATAGTACGAAGCCCCTAGATAGACAAAGGAGGAGAAAAAACGGCAGAAAAAAGTCAAAAACTTTGGGTTATAATTTCAAACATGACTTGTTTTTTCCCTCTGACTTGTTTTTTCCCTCTTCCTTTGTCCCCTTAGAGACTCTGTAGTAGGTTTTCTCAGTTAAATATGAAAAAAAGATACCGCTGATTATCAACGCGGGAATAAATGGCGCATTGTCCAAGTGCAAGTTGATCTTGGAGCTAAACTATTTGCTTTGTGTGAAAGCGCCATCTAGCGATCATTGTGTGTCAGCAGCAGCTTCCCATTCAAAACAATAGGCGGTCAAATGACCGCTGAACCGCGTTTTTAGTAGGTGACACTGGCGCGGCGCTTCTAGTGTTAAACACTTTCTTAATTTTGCTTGTCACACACACGCAAACACAACAAAGCAGTCCTGGAGACAAAAAGATCTGAGGAATGTTTCCGGTCCACTCCTATTTTTTTTTTACATCTTTTCTGAACTGTTTGATCAGCTACATGACTTCTCTTTTAATCCATGTTTGGGCAACAAGATCTCAATACCTTAATGAGTGCTAGATACTTTCAGATGATGGAAACTGCTACCTGTTTTTATGGATTGTACCAGCCATGTCTCTGTAACTAAGATTTATGTGTATATAGACTACATAATGCTGGGAATGGCAAAACTAACTAAATAAATAAATAAATAATCCAACTATCACAAGACCATCCCATGGGAAAAGTCTTGAAATTCTGAATGGCTAGTGAATGCTTGCCTGAAATATGATATGATAAATCATTTGTTTTACATTGCATGGATGTAAAGATGTTTCTTACCTGGGGAAGAGATGACACCAGGATGAACTGTGTGAAGGAGGCAAGCTTGCAAAAGGAGTCTGATGCTTTGGGCAATGTTCTGCTGGGAATCTTTGAGTCCTAGCATTGGTGCGTTTTTTTTTTTTTTTTGTAGACAATGTGGACTCTCCTTCATGGCAATGGTATTCCTTAATGGCAGTGGCCACTTTCGGCAGAATAATCTGCCCTGCCACACTGCAAAGAATGTTCAGGAGTGGTTTAAATAGTGTGACAAAGAGTACAATGTAAAGTGTTGGCCACCAAATTCCCCAGATCCCAAGTTGATCCAAAAAATGTTATGGCTGACCATTGTATATTGTATATTCAACCTGGCATTTACATCAGTCTGTCATGGTGCCATAGAAATTACACAATACTGGGAATGTTATACGAGATATAAGGTTATAGACAATTAGTGTAAGAACATATTCGACTAGTGACTAGTGAAAATTGAAGTTAGTACAGTAAGAGCTGAGAGGAAGATATTTAAGCAGAGGAAGCTAAAGAATGATATTGAAGCAGAGCAACCACTTGCAGTTATAGAAAGAAAGATTCACTGAAAGGCCCTTTCTATCCCAACTTCATCCCTATTAGCCACTAATTCCAGTGCCTAAATAAGAGTGAGTGACCTTCACTATTGTAGGCTGCAGCTGGTGGCAAAAAAAGAAGTTTTGCCAGGAGTGCATTCAAACAAATGGCACTAAAATCTTTTCACGTGTACCACCTGCTGCAAATACATTTCTAACACAATCACTTTAAAATTTTGCTGTTTATGCGCTGTATAGACCAGCATGCATTTAAAAGATGTTAGCTTTTCCAGGACTAAAGTTCATTATTTTAGTTCACAAAGGCTATCTGGACCTCCTTGGAGCCGTAAGTAAAATTCTCCACAGGGGCTCTCCTACCTGAACTGTAAACCATGTAAACCATTTTCGATTATCATTTACACCTGACACCGGGTGTTTCCTTACAATATAGACTTACCATGTATATGTTAAAGTAGTGACAACATTTTCTGTCCAAATTCTAAAATGCCACTAAATTAGTCTGTCTTGGTGTTTTTGGCACTTTGGGGCTTCCAGACCTAAGGCAATCAGCAGTGGAAGTTCACTATCTGTTTCTAAGCTTGGATATGGTATCCTTGGCAATGTTTGGGGCTCCCGAGTGGCGCAGTGGTGTGCTTGCCCTATCATCCGCAGATCACTAGTTTGACGGCCTTTCGCAGCCAGGGGCTTAGAGAGATCTAATTGGCCAAGCTCAAGCAACAAGCAGAGGGAGTTAATAAAAATTATTTTAAAGAGTTTCTTTTGGCCATGGGTACCATTTTGATGTCTTTAGTACTTTTCTACAATGTTGGAAAAAGCAAGGTTTTGTTTCTGTAAGAATTTCTGGTTTATATATTTTGGAAACAATGGTTACAGTCATGCATCTCACAAAGTGTGCCTGGATACATGGCTCATTTCCTGGCTTTCGGACTTGTCCAGGTGATCGATTAGCTGAGGCAATAAGCACATGCAGCTGTTGTTATATACGCCAGTACAGTAAGCCCAAACAGCTCTAGTTACAATAGTCACACAGTAGGGTGTTATTGAGAAAAATGTGCCACCATTTACCATGTTGGCTCCACCTTTACTTTATAGTTCCTGATTACTGTGTATTAAGGTGTATTGATGTATGCGTTTGAGTGCATACTCTAGAACCACATTTATAACATTTTCTTAGCAGCTAACCCTAGATTGCTGTTAAGAAACTTTTCCCGATGTGGTTCTACAGTATATTCACTCAAAGTATATGTTCTTAGCATTGCTTTAGTAAATTCTGGTCAGTTCTCTTATTACTCTGTGACTACTGACTATATATGATATACTGTACAATGTGCAATTATCTACAACCTGTACATGTTTGTATTGCTGTCTCTATTGCTACTAGATATCTAGAATCTATCTATCTATCTATCTATCTATCTATCTATCTATCTATTTATCTAGTGCTATTTGTTTAAGTAGCAAAGCACAATATGACATATACTCAGTTATTGCAAGATCTATAACATCATACATTATTTTTGACTGCTGTTACCTTGGCTAAAAAAAAATAGCAAGCTATTTGCTATTAAATAGCAAGCTTTTTTTTTTTTTTACTTTAAAATATGCCTCAGTTTGTTGAGGCAGTAAAATAAAATTATATTGGATAATATGTCATATTGGATTTGCTGCTCTTATTCCAACTGTCAAAGATGTAGCAGGATGACATCTTCTCTGCAGGTCACCATGTGCATGAAATTAAACATTACTTATCTGCCAACATCAAGTCAAGAAATGCAGATAAAGCCCAAAGGGACATGGAAAGAAAATGTTAAGCTACATTCAGGCAAAAGTGGCCTATATCGATTGTATGTTCATATTGTTTTCATTGTGACATATTTCTGGTATTAGTTTGAACAGATTATGCTCTTAAACTGACCAGTGTGAAAAAAGAAAAAAAAAATTTCACGTGATGCAAGTAAGCTCACTTAAAAAAAGGTATTTTATTTACTCACTTCTTTGGTTAAAATTCTTAGTTTTGTTACATTTAGCTTTTAAACTTTTTTTTTTTTTTACTTTTTTTTTTTCTTTTGTACTTCAGCCGGGCTCAATTTCTTTTGAGATCTTTTGAAACATGGAGAAGTTGCGATATAAAGCTTCTAATTTTGTTTAAGTCGCTGCCTTTTTTTAGTTAGTGTTGGCTACCAATTCCTTTGTGCTGCTGAAAGGCTATCAGGAGTTTTCACAATGTAATGTTTTCTTGCACGTTACTCTGTGTTTGAGCTGACACTGTGAATCAGTCAACACACCTTAAGCTTTTATCAACCATTCCATTTGATTTTATTGGATGGTTTCCACAACAAAAGGCCCTTGCTAATAATTGCAGCTTCAAATTTTTACATAAATGTATGGGGATTTCAACCAGATTATATTCTTTATCAGTTGGAGAAAGCTGTATCTGTGCCCTGGATCAAACGTGCAACCCTGGGTCTGTGAGCTGGGATTCACAAAGGCATCTTTTTGGCACACAGTAGTGCATGTGGCGTTGATGACGTATTTTTGACAGTGGTGTAACACACAGCATTCGTGGGCGTAATTTCGCAATTCGTGCGTGAAACAGAGGAGTTGTAAAAACGAGTTTTGTGTCTGTAAACAGTCAGAGTCATATATTTCAGAGTTGTATTGTAACAAACACACAAAATCTCATATCTGTAGGTTGTCGTGGCCATAGATTTTGGAATCCAACTCAGACAAAGACAGAATTACACACAAATCTTTTTTTTACGCACAAATATTTTTGACAGTGATTTTATTCCATACTAGAACAGCTTCAACTCTTCTTTCTACAAGGTTTAGTAATGAGTTTTATGGAAATGCTTTACCATCCTTTCAGCAGTGCATATGTAAGGTCAGACACTGATGTTGGACGAGAAAGCCTGGCTCACAGTCTTCACTCTAATTCATTCATTCACTAAGCTTATGCAATGTTATTTTCATCCAGAATCGCATTAATTATTCTCTAAGATAGTCCACTATTGCTGGGAGAATCAAACAACTGCATAAAGTCTCCACCCCATCCCAGACATTTTAAATGGGATTAAGGTCTGGACTCTGTGGTAGCCGAGCCATGTGTAAAAATGAGGTCCCATGTTCCCTGAACCACTCTTTCATAATTTGAGCTTGATAAAACCTGGCATTATCATCTTGGAATATGCCCATGCCGGCAGGGAAGAACAAAAATCCATTGATCGTGGGGGAGGGGAGCATAGGGTCACATGACCTTTTTCCACTGCTGTTACACAGCTGTTTATTTCCAAACTCTCGTGAGTTCGCTTAAAACTAGTTGTGAGTTCTGCTGGGGGTTTTTTTCACAATTTGATTTCACTAAGATTTCACTTTGATTTTAAGTGGTCTCTCATCACACTCATTTAGGATGACTCCTTTCTTTACATGATGGTTTATCACTTTTCCTTTTCATGAGGATATCACAATTCTTATGTTTTAATAATGCATTGGATAGTTCATAAACCAATTTTAGTAGTTTCAGCAGTTTCCTTGTTTAATTTGAGCTTTCGAAAACAGAGTACCAGAGTAACACAGGATATGTCCTCTGACTTGGTTGGATTTTGCATGTTGTCGCGTTGTATTCAGCGAGTAGCATATATATATATATATATATATATATATATATATATATATATATATATGCTACTCGCTGAATACAACGCGACAACATGCAAAATCCCCGGGTTTTGACTGCGCTACCTCCATTCGTTAGTACTGTAGTAGTACACTTAAAAAATGCTGGGTTTCTGTAAACACATCGTTGGGTTGTTTATGCTGGGTCAAAAATCTGTGTTATTTCGGGTACTTTAATCACAAATGTTGGGTTGCTTTTGCTATGAATACTAAAAGTGCTGCATGATTAAACTCAATGCAAAAAAAGAAAAAAGAAACTTCTCCGTTTTGTCCCTAAACCTTTTGTTCCAGTGTTTATGCAGTAAACCATGGGTGAACACGATGCATTTTAATTCAAATCCAACATTTTAATGGTTAGTGATCGGTGCATGGTCGTTAACTCGCACGTTCTGTGATACTCCATTGTCAAGAGCCCTTTACTAAAGCATTCGCTAGTTAGTAAGTAAGTAAGTAAGTAAGCAAATAAAAGATAAATGAATAAATAGCTTTAAATGATACTTCAGCATAGTAAAATTACCCTAGCATGAGTTTATATATATAATGAAAATATTATGTATAAAGAAAATATAATTTATGTATTCGTGTTTAATTAAATTCTAAACATTTTAATGGTTAGTGATTGTTGCAGACATTCACACAATTTTGGGGGGTAGGGATTGGCTTGTACAGTCAGCGCCCCGATGTAACCAGCAGATCAAGGAGCAGTTATCTGCTATGACATGTAAGTAGATATTAAAATTGGTAACAATTAAATCAGACTTCATAGTTGGATTTGATACTTTGAGTGTAATTCATAAATTTAGCATAGTAAAAGTACCCTAGCATAGGTTAATATATACCTACAGTGGTGTGAAAAACTATTTGCCCCCTTCCTGATTTCTTATTCTTTTGCATGTTTGTCACACAAAATGTTTCTGATCATCAAACACATTTAACTATTAGTCAAAAATAACATAATTGAACACAAAATGCAGTTTTTAAATGATGGTTTTTATTATTTAGGGAGAAAAAAAATCCAAACCTACATGGCCCTGTGTAAAAAAGTGATTGCCCCCCTTGTTAAAAAATAACTTAGCTGTGGTTTATCACACCCGAGTTCAATTTCTGTAGTCACCCCCAGGCCTGATTACTGCCACACCTGTTTCAATCAAGAAATCACTTAAATAGGAGCTACCTGACACAGAGAAGTAGACCAAAAGCACCTCAAAAGCTAGACATCATGCCAAGATCCATAGAAATTCAGAAACAAATGAGAACAAAAGTAATTGAGATCTATCAGTCTGGTAAAGGTTATAAAGCCATTTCTAAAGCTTTGGGACTCCAGCGAACCACAGTGAGAGCCATTATCCACAAATGGCAAAAACATGGAACAGTGGTGAACCTTCCCAGGAGTGGCCGGCCGACCAAAATTACCCCAAGAGCGCAGAGACAACTCATCCGAGAGGCCACAAAAGACCCCAGGACAACATCTAAAGAACTGCAGGCCTCACTTGCCTCAATTAAGGTCAGTGTTCACGACTCCACCATAAGAAAGAGACTGGGCAAAAACGGCCTGCATGACAGATTTCCAGAGTGCAAACCACTTAAGCAAAAAGAACATTAAGGCTCGTCTCAATTTTGCTAAAAAACATCTCAATGATTGCCCAGACTTTTGGGAAAATACCTTGTGGACTGACGAGACAAAAGTTGAACTTTTTGGAAGGTGCGTGTCCCGTTACATCTGGCGTAAAAGTAACACAGCATTTCAGAAAAAGAACATCATACTGTACCAACAGTAAAATATGGTGGTGGTAGTGTGATGGTCTGGGGTTGTTTTGCTGCTTCAGGACCTGGAAGGCTTGCTGTGATAGATGGAACCATGAATTCTACTGTCTACCAAAAAATCCTGAAGGAGAATATCCGGCCATCTGTTCGTCAACTCAAGCTGAAGCGATCTTGGGTGCTGCAGCAGGACAATGACCCAAAACACACCAGCAAATCCACCTCTGAATGGCTGAAGAAAAACAAAATGAAGACTTTGGAGTGGCCTAGTCAAAGTCCTGACCTGAATCCTATTGAGATGTTGTGGCATGACCTTAAAAAGGCGGTTCATGCTAGAAAACCCTCAAATAAAGCTGAATTACAACAATTCTGCAAAGATGAGTGGGCCAAAATTCCTCCAGAGCTCTGTAAAAGACTCGTTGCAAGTTATCGCAAACGCTTGGTGGCCCAACCAGTTATTAGGTTCAGGGGGCAATTACTTTTTCACACAGGGCCATGTAGGTTTGGATTTTTTTTCTCCCTAAATAATAAAAACCATCATTTAAAAACTGCATTTTGTGTTCAATTATGTTATCTTTGACTAATAGTTAAATGTGTTTGATGATCAGAAACATTTTGTGTGACAAACATGCAAAAGAATAAGAAATCAGGAAGGGGGCAAATAGTTTTTCACACCACTGTATATCAAATAAAATTTAATATTATACACACACACACACACACATTGATTTATACACATCGCGCAGCTCTTTCTCGGCTGTCCTCAGCGCGGGGATAAAAGAGCGGAATTCCAGTGTCCTTCGCCCCACTCACATGCCACACTCCATAATATTGCATCTCTTTTCTACGCATATGGGTGCGCAAGTCCATTGCTGACAAAGAGCGGGTGTTTATCTGTATCGCCCCCCTCCAAGTCTGACAGCAAAATGAGAGATTTTCGCAGTATTGTGATTGTGATTTTTTTAAATTATTTATTTCAAAAGATGCAAGACAATACTGTTAAAATATATAATTTACAGGAAAATGTTAGGCACATCTGTCACTTAACCCCAAATAAAAGGTCTTTCGGAGTGTTATGATATAGTAACCAGGCACAAGGATTAATAAACCAAGATAGCCCCATACCAAAGAATGTTATTGTGTATAGAGTGATTAAAAACAATGCAATTTATGCTATCATAAGGAAAATCTCAATTTCTTCCATTCCAAGGATTAAAAACGGTAACAATGTCAACTTTAGAATCTAGAATTCAGAAGATTAAATTTACACAAATTTAAAAAGAGGCCTTAATCACTGAAATCTTTAGAAGAGCCTCAGATTCAAGAGGTTTTTAAAGTGTGGAGAGGTGCATTAAAGTTCCTCTGAATGTATAGGTGAGAACAGCTGATTTACACTTGGGGAGAGTAAATAATATGCATTTGAATGTTGTCTGGCATTGTGAAGCACACACACACTAAAAGAACAACAACCCAGGATTAATAGGAATAGGAGGCACTAAAGAGGAGGATTTTTATTTAGACTATAAAAAATTAACCTGCATCTATTTTTAGGTGTGCCAGCTGCTTGTTTTTGGTGAACTTGAGCACGTCAGAAAATGAACGCAAACGTTTTTTAAATTGGTCAAAGTCAGTCTGCTTGCTGTTTTTCCCTACGCATTCATAATCATTAGTCTACTTCTGCCGGTGCGCGCTGGAAAACTTTATGCATGCGGCTGAGCGCTGATTAAAACTATGTAGTAAATTAAAGAGGGGAATCACGATGCTGAATCGAAGTCTTGAGCCCAAACCTCATTTAAATGAAATAAGCAAATATTATAAGTAAAAAAAACAATAGCCCACGTTTAGAAATCGTTTATAAATTCTTTCCGACATAAGTTGGCCCGGTGTTATGCGCAGAGTGCCGGGAGATTTCCTGAAGCTCTGAAATCGCTGGGGCATTTTTTCTAAATAGATGCTATCGTTAATAACTGATGGAGGTTTTGAGCTGTATACACACACATTTTTGAGGGGTATAAAACGAATTAATAAGTCCGAGCAGACCTACATGAAAGGTGAGAAGTGAGTAACTGAGCGCGCTGTCGCGTTGTATATACTGTACAACACGCGTTTATCAACCTTTTGATTTACAAAAGACGAACAGCTTTATTTCAGTCATGAATTCACAATCACATCACATTCCAGCTATTATTTCCAGCCGTGGTTAAATATGGATGAAATAATTATTCAATGCTGGACACAAACAGCAAATATGATGATTATTATAAAAAGCCAGAACAACTTTGTGTTCATAAAGTCTTCATGACTTAATATGATATATATATATATATATATATATATATATATATATATATATATATATATATATATGTTAATTCATGTTTTCTGATGATGTCGACACATTTTTACGTTTTAAAAAAGATATGTTGGCATATTTACGAATCAGGACATTCGCATAGTTACAGTAACACTATCAGATAGCCTACTATCAGGAAATTAAATTAATTTCAATACTATTTAAACCGAGGCATTGCCATGTCTTTCACTGTTTTGTCCCTGTTAAAACATTACAAAAACTATATAAGAAACGTATTAGGAATTTTAAAGCACGAATTTGGGCATCTCATTTCATCATTATGAAAATAATATGAAGCACATATACACACATTCATTATAAAATATCTGTTGTAAAACAAAATAAAATTAATGTTTGCTTCAGCATTGGAAACAATATAGTTTTAGGCTAACTAATTATACACAATTCTTCGTTGTACTTTGTCCGGCTTTTAGATAAAGTCCTTCCATGCGCCATCTGGCGGATACTCAGTGAAGCACACATTTATTTAAATTTCCGAATGTTGCTTAAGGCAAGTCGCGGCAAGCCGGACGCTAAATTGCAGCATCTGGCGGAAAACACGCAGTCTTAATGACCACATCTGTATATCTTATTTAGAGGAATATTGTAGCGTTTTTCCGCCGGAAAGAATGCTGGAGAGACGAGTGAGCTTATTTGCTGCCCAATGCAAATGGCTGGGAGTATTTTATTTAGCAATGGCACGAAATAGCACACACAAACACTTCCCACCATTACTAACACACCTAAAAACATACACACATACCCTGGCCGAAGCCACTAACCCAAACACCTTTTCCCAACAGGGTGAACACATAACAGTCCCATCCCGCAAAGCATGATGGTTCCCAAGCGAAACCCCGCCCACGCCACACTGCCCCCACCCGAGCTGTGACCGTCCCCGGTCACCATGGCGCACTCAGTCTAATAGGCGTGACGGTGGTCGGCGCTGGCGTTGGGAACGCCGGAGTCTTTTTGCGAGGGAAGGGGGGCCGTCGCCCTCCTCCTGAGGCGGACTGGCCTCCACAGAATCCAACGATGCCCTGGCGTGGGGCTGATAAGGAGCCAGACGGTCCCGGTGGAGCACGACCAATCGCGACCGCCCCGTCAACCGCACCCGGTAGACCACCTCAGAGAGCTGTGCAACGACCGTGCAGGGGCCCACCCAGTGCGACATAAGCTTAGGCGAAAGCCCCCTTTTCCTTCCGGGGGAATACACCCAAACCTAATCCCCAGTAGCAAAGTTCCGCCCCGGCTGTGAGTATCGTACACGCGGCGCTGCTTAACCCCGGCGTCCGCCAAGTGTCTACGCGCCAACTCGTGGACACGGCACAGTTTGTCTTTCAACGAAAAAAAATAATCCAAACCCGGTTTCGTGGGTAAATCCACTTGTGGAGAGGGCCCGAACACCAGATCCACAGGCGTGCGCAACTCGCGACCGAACATTAACGCAGCTGGCGTCAGTTGTGAGGACTCCTGCACTGCTGTACGATAAGCCCAAAGCACGAGAGGCAAATGCTCGTCCCAATCCTTCTGCCGGTCGCTGGTAAGCACGGCGAGTTGGGTGGTGAGTGTTCGGTTGAATCGTTCCACGAGGCCGTCACTTTGTGGATACAGGGGCGTGGTGCGGGTCTTTTTCACCCCGAGGCGCTCGCACACCGCCGCAAACACCTCCGCCTCGAAGTTACGCCCCTGATCGCTGTGCAACTGCTCCGGGGCGCCGAATCGGCTGAACACCTCATCCACCAGCACTCGAGCCGTGGTGGAAGCGCTCTGATCAGGAACAGCAAATGCCTCCGGCCACTTGGTGAAATAATCCATTGCTACCAGCACATACCGATTCCCGCGATCGGAGATGGGGAACGGCCCCAGAATGTCCACGCCCATACGTTCCATGGGCGCCCCCACCCGAAAGTCTTGCAAGGGTGCTCGTGAGCGCTGGATAGAGCCCTTCTTTGCCGTGCAGACGTCGCATCTGTGAACAAAAAGTTCACTATCAGTATGACAGCCCGGCCAGTAGAACCGAGCACGCAACCGCCTCAGTGTTTTAGTTACCCCGAAGTGTCCCGAACCTGCATGCCCATGAACCATCCCCAGCACACATGCCCGCAAAGTCCGCGGCACCAGCAGCTGAAAAGATTTGCCAGCGCCACACGGCCGTTCCCATTGGCGGTAGAGTAAATATCCAACGAGCTAAACCACGCCGAGCCCGCAACGTGTTCCAGCGCATCATCTATTCGCGGTAACAGATAAGAATCTTTGCGCGTCACCTCGTTTAACCGCCGGTAGTCCACACAAAACCGCCACGATTCGTCCTTTTTACGCACCAGTACAACGGGTGAAGACCACGGTCCGGACGCTGGCTCTATGACGCCCGAGTCGGCCATCTCACGCAGCTTCTGCTCGGCTATAGCTCATTTAGCTAACGGGAGGCGTCTCGGATGTAACCGAACATGAGCGGCGTTACCCGTATCGATACTGTGCTGCACCAAATTGGTATGAGTGCACTCGCGCTCATCTACCGCGAAAATATCCGCGAACTCGTGCAAAAGGGACTTCACGGCGTCGGTCTGCGTCTGATTTAGCCCCACACTGCTACGCCGCAACAGCTCGGCCATTATTCTCGCTCGGTCCACTACCTGATGTTTACATGGCGCGTCCACCGGAAGTTCCGCCCCCCTGGTGCGTGCTACTAACACGTCCGGCTGCGCTTTGGGCACTAGCAACCTGGCTAAACCGAAATTACCACACAGAGTCCCGTCCGCGAGATTCAGTACCGCACCCCACCTTTCCAAAATGTCTAACCCCAAGATACAATCATCCTCGATGTCTGCCACAAAAAATGGGTGAGAAAGAATGATTGCACCTACTTGTATTCGCACTGTGCGACAGGCCCGTATCCTCAAATAACTCCCTGACACGGTGCGAATGTTCACGGCCGGGTCCGGCAGCACACAACCGCGCTCTCCTCGCTCCAACAATCTCCTCGCTCCAACAATCCTCCGCGCAGCGACCGGAACCGGAAGTTAAATCCGGCAGTTGGGGAAACAAAGATGGCTGCGGGAGGCGGGTTCCCCTCGGCGCCCCCGAAGCTAGTTTAACGGCTGCTGGGGTATGCTGTCCTCCGGACGGAGAACGTTGCAGCGGTAGTCTGGCGGTCCCTGGCCTCGGCGTCGTCGCGGAAACTCGGGGGCTGGGTCGAGGCCTAGCCGCGAGGGGTAGCCCTGTCCCCGGCTAGGTTTACCTACCTAGCGGCTGCGAGCCACCGAAGATCGCTTAGCTCTCTCGCCGCGGTGTTCAACCAAGATGGGCTCGGCGCGTTCGGCCTCGCGCAGCGGACGGGGACGCCGGTGCCGCTAACCGGAGGTGCTCGCGAAGCCGGTACGGCTGGATTTCACATACCCTGGCCGAAGCCACTAACCCAAACACCTTTTCCCAACAGGGTGAACACATAACAGTCCCATCCCGCAAAGCATGATGGTTCCCAAGCGAAACCCCGCCCACGCCACAATATTAACCTACCTGTAGTTGGGAGTAAAGAGGCACACAACTTTAGCTTGTGTTTAGCTTGGCTTAAGGACCTAGGCCATGTCCACATGCAGTCCGGTATGTTTAAAAACGCAGATTTTTCATCTTTAAAAAAAAATAATAATAAATTCTGTCCACACAACCTACATTATAAAAAAAAAAATTTATTGTCCACATGAAAACGCAAAACACCCTGTTAAGTGCTGTTTGAAGCTTCCCTAATCAACAGGTGGCCAATTAGAAGCCTAGACCAAACGTCATTACTTGTTGCGCTTTGTAGAAGTCTGAAAAGGGTTGTCCGAAACCACCGTCACTGTCTGTGTTGTCAGAGTTTTGTACAATATGTAGCAGCAGTGAGCTTACTAGTACATTCAGGCACCTCTGTTAATTAACATAATGTGTGAGTAACTGTGGTACAGGTGTGTAAAAAGTCCAATAAGTAACGTCAAATCAAGGAGATTAGAACTCAGACAATTTATTATAGTCACGAGGTGACGTTACAACAAGCCAAAATCTCTGTTTCCCCTGTCCACACAACACCACAAAAAACAGAGTTTTGGAAAATCTTCGCTTTGGAAGCTTCACTTGCGTTTTCCTGTGGACGAAAGGTGAAAACTTCAGAGAAAAATCTCCTAGCTACGTAGCACCGAGCTACGTGTGGACATGGCTTTAATTAGCAGCGCCTGGTCTCTGTGTAGTTTTAGGCTCCTCCCTAGTGATTAGTGCCATCTAGTGACCTTTTGATAGTGTTTACAGTACGAAGCACAATTAATTTAACATTTATCATTTAGAAAACATCTATTAAGTTAAATATATACAATGGAACCTTGGATTACGAGCATAATTCTTTCCAGGAATCGCTGGATTCACCCTTTTCTGTGTGACTGGCAATGGCTGTGGAACCACAATTAGTTAAACTATAGGTAAGTTTATTTAACTTGTTGAAATCATAATGAATGCAAATGTTCAATTTGTAATTTGTGTGCTTTCCTTTCTCTTTGTAGGCACCACAGTCTAGTGTCAAATTAACAAGTTATAGCGCATTGCCCAGTACTTGCACCCACGATTGCGAGTAAACATCTACATTCATGACTGAATTTTCATTGTTGTTAACGTTAACTGTTATATGTCTCAAACTCTTGTACAATGGCAAAGCTGCTGCACATACAGTAAGTGGTTAAAAAAGCAATCTCAGCCGCTCGCAGAATTACAGATATGCTAAATTTTCATATCGCCATATTATCTTTCAGAGAGATCGCCCTTAAAATAGCATGCAGGAGGGATGTGTAATAATTAAATTTATTTATATTTAATTATTTCTGAACATGGAACTACATTCAAAATATGACACCAACACTTATATTAACGCGCAAAGCCTCCCTCATTGACGCACTCTTTTAGGTGGAACATATACACTCCTGTCAGCAGCAGAGGAGCACGATTCACTGAAAACATCTCGGGTTACTTTGCTGTTACCCTGTTCCTTGAAAAAGTGGGAACGAGATGCTGCGTGAAAACGCTATGGGAACATCTTTCTGTGTTGCCAGTTGTGAAGCATGTGTGTATCAAACACGCCAAATTTTGGCATATATAACCTCAGTTAGGTGACGTTATCTGAGAAACGCACCTGCAGGTTATAAATATCCAATTCTTTTTAGAGAAGTAAAGGCCATGAGAAAAAACAGCTTAAGGGTCAGAAACCTAACAGGTGCTGACTCCAGTGGTTCGAAAGGGGTGTCAATCAGACCTTCGAGCACAATAGATAAGTCCCCAGAATTAGATCCGAGAACCACACTCTGGTCGGCAAACGGGGCGCTATCAGTAAGAGGTGCAAACCTTGTTGACAACCCTCGCCAAAACTCCCTGGAGCAGAGCTATCAGGGAAAACGCATCAAGGCTAATCTGGGCCACGTACATGCCAGGGCGTCCAGACCCAGGGGAGCTGGAAGAGTCAGAGAGTAGTAAAGGGGACATTTGCTGGTTCTTGCATGGCAAAGAGGTCCACCTCTGCTACATGAAATCTCTCCCAGATTGACTGACTACTTCAGGGTGGGGTTTCCATTCCCCGTGTGTCAGAGCTTGACTGGACTTAAAATCTGCTTCCACATTCATATGCCCTGGAATGTATATCGCTCTGAGGGACAGGAACTTGTCTTGTGCCGAAAGCAGAACCTGATGCAGTAGCTCATTCAAGTGGCGCGAGCGCAAAAATCCGCCCTAGTTATTTATATATGAGACTAATGTATTGTTGTCCACCTGCACTAGGACATGGTAGCTTCTCAACTGCTGGAGAACATGCTTCAGGGACAGAAATAGAGGCATCATTTCGAGGCAATTGATGTGCCGCGCGAGAAGATGACCTCTTCGGCTCCCTTGGGCCCGTGAGGGAAGCATCTGTCGTTAGCATCTTGTGACGACAAGACGGACTTAGAGTGGGACCCAGAGTCAGAAACCAGGGTCTGAAGCACATAGAAAGGGTACGAAGCCCCTGACACGTAACCCTTATTGGGAATTGGCCCTCGAGTGAAATCCCCTGGTTCTTAGCCACAACTGAAATGCTCTCACGTGCAAAAGGCCCAATGGTATCACCGTGGATGCAGCTGCCATGAGAACTAAAGATCTTTGAAAGTGATAAACAGTCACTTCCTGGTCTAGCTTGATTTCCTTGAGGGTGTTGAGAATGGATTCAACACGAGCGGGAGACAGCTGTGTCCGCCTTACGATCGAATCCCATGTGACACCCAAGCATGTTGTCCCCTGAACAGGAAAGAGCACGCTTTTCGTGGCGTTGGGTCTCAATCCTAAGAAACAAAGATGAGCTAGGACGACATCTCGATGTTAAAGCGCTAGCTCCTGAGACTGGGCCAGCCAGTTGTCTATGTAATTCAAAATACGGATGCCCTGGAGTCGTAAAGACCCAGAACTGCATCCATGCATTTTGTCTATGTGCAGGGTGAGAGAGCTAGACCAAATGGAAGGACCCGATACTGGTAAGCTTCGCCACTGAAAGCGAACCTCAGGAACCTCCTGTGTTGTGGCAATATTTTTATATGAAAGTATACGTCCTTCAGATCAATTGTCACAAATCAATCCCTTGGTTGGATTTGAGAACAATCACTTTGTTCACCCGCGAAAATCTAAAATTGGACACAGCCCTCGTTCCTCTTGGGAACCAAGAAATACCGACTGTAGTAGTCTGACTCTCTGTCTGGTAGGGGAACGTGTTCTATGGCCTCTTTTTCCAGCAACTTTTGTAACTCCAGAGTCAGCAGATTTGCCCTTTCCGGTTTCACGGAAGTGAAGACCACGCCGTTGAAATGCGGAGGGCGATGTGAGAACTGAATCCTGTAGCTTCTCTCTACAGTGCTTAGTACCCAAGGAGATATACTTGGCAGTAGCTTCCATGCTGCCAGTTTCTCAGAAAGGGGCAAAAGTCTTGGCGGCTTGGTTAGACTCGCTTTTTTTTTAACGAGAGAAAATGTCTGTGCTGCCCGTTTCACAAGAAGCGCAAGGCGGTTTGAGAAGCGGACGGAGGAATTTCCTGATCCGGCGAGCGCAAAAGAATGGAGGGAAATCCGTATCCCACAGCTCTGCCAGATGCAAGCATTTTAAGCCCCAGGAATGCGCTCCAGCTCATAGCTTCTCTTTAAGAATGCGAGCTGCATGCTTTAGCACTTTAATCGAAGCAGTAAGTGTGGAGATCACCCTCCGGGATGGATTAATCACACAGAGGGACATCTCGCTTGAAACTCAGCCATATCGGTGAGTTGAACACTTTCTTATTTTGCTGGTTTACACACACACGCGAACACAAAATGTCATAAAGACAAATAGATCTGGGGAATGTTTCCGGTTCACTACTCTTTATAACCTGCAAGTGCGCTTCATCACCTGAACGAAGTTATATATGCCAAAATTTGGCCTGTTTGATACACACATGCTTCACAACCGGCAACACAGAAAGATGTTCCCACAGCGTTTTCATGCAGCATCGACTGTAGCTTTTGAAAGGGAACACCTTTAATGTGTTCTTCTTGTGTGCTAAAGAAGGTCCAGAGTCTAAACGTAAACTAATGCAATGAGCTGCCTGTACTGTAAGTACAGACTCTCTGCTTTATGCAAATAACATGTTCTCTTATTTTCAAATAGTATATTTAATTCAAGAATGTTCTTTTGCACATAATTTTTTTATGTTTTCAAAATTGAAAATGTTATAAATTACATGTACTGTGAGTTATGTGGAATAAAAGTTGTTCATCTGCAATTGAATGTAAAAGAGTTTTCACACATTCTTTTACACATTAAAAGAAGTTAAGGGTAAAATGTTTGTATAGCAAGTGATAATGTAAGGATTTTAATTTATTTAATGTTTTATGTAATATTTACTTAAATTTAAATTTACTTAATTAGTTTTAAATGTTTTTAAAATAAAAAGTTTGGACAATAAAAAAAAAAAAACATTTAATGCAGTCTTCTGTGTCTGACCAGTAAATTCAACTTTCCCCGATTAGGTAATGTTATATATATATATATATTTTTTTTTTTTTTTGCTTATCTTTATTAATAATAAATAAGTAGATTAACTTTTACTTTTTAACAATAAAAATATGTTACTTAACTTTTACAAGTAATTTGTAATGAGAAATATTAGGTATACCTATTCTTTTAGGTGACATGTCATAGCTATTAAAATTAGGTACTCTTTATGCAAATATATAGGATAGAATCTACCTAAACAAAGTGCAAATTGTTACCTCACTTTTAGAGTAGATTCTATAGGTTGTTTTTTACAGTAAAAAATAAAACAAAATTAACCTGTACTTAACCTTGAATTGCAACAGAGCAGTGTTTCTGTGTAGAGCAGAGAGAAAGACTGTGTGTGTCTGTGAAGGCGAAAGTAGGAGGGGTCTATGTGTGTGTGGCACAGTGTCCAATAACGCGCACGCACACAGACACAAAGAACAGACTGAGCCTTGAGCAGAGAGAAAAATGGATTTTTAAGCTTTCTAATGAGACTTGCTTTTGCTTTACACGCCCGCTGTACACACAAATGCATACAGACACAAAATAAAATAGGTTTTATGCACACACACATGGTCACAGTGTTATAGTAAACAGTACACACATGTACAGATGTTAATTACACCAGTAAGAGATGCGCACTAAGACCCAGCAGGGGAGACGATTACCTAAAATTCCGCAGCACAAGAGAGAGAAACACATTTGGCTCAGTTGTGATCACATGATGCTTAGCGTCAAAACAAGAAGCGCATGCATGCTACATGATACTCGGTACTCGTAAAACCAAAACTTGTTCGTTTTCCTAGTCAAAACACTTGCAAACCGTGTTACTTGCAATCCAAGGTTTTACTGTGGTTCTTTCAATGTTATTTATGTACTAGATTGGTAACTAACCCTCTTATGAGCCCTGATGTGATTGCTTCATTGAGAGAGCCTGCTGCACAAAGCTAAAGCAATATAATTTAATTTCCAATTTTTAACCGTGCCATTATTTACTAAACCCATGTTGGGCCAACCTATTTTTGGCCCACGGACAAAATGACGTTGGGCCAACCACTGATGCCAATAGGGGCAAGCATACAGTGGCTCGCAAAAGTATTCGGCCCCCTTGAACTTTACCATATTTTGTCACATTACAGCCACAAACATGAATCAATTTTATTTGAATTCCACGTGAAAGACCAATACAAAGTGGTGTACACGTGAGAAGTGGAACGAGAAGTGGAAATGATTCCAAACATTTTTTACAAATAAATAACTGAAAAGTGGGGTGTGCATAATTATTCAGCCCCCTGAGTCAATACTTTGTGGAACCACGTTTTGCTGCAATTACAGCTGCCAGTCTTTTAGGGTATGTCTCTACCAGCTTTGCACATCTAGAGACTGAAATCCTTGCCCATTCTTCTTTGCAAAACAGCTTCAGCTCAGTCAGATTAGATGGACACCGTTTGTGAACGGCAGTTTTCAGATCTTGCTACAGATTCTCAATTGGATTTAGATCTGGACTTTGACTGGGCCATTCTAAAACAAGGATATGTTTTGTTTTAAACCATTCCATTGTTGCCCTGGCTTTATGTTTAGGGTCGTTGTCCTGCTGGAAGGTGAACCTCCGCCCCAGTCTCAAGTCTTTGGCAGACTCCAAGAGGTTTTCTTCCAAGATTGCCCTGTATTTGGCTCCATCCATCTTCCCATCAACTCTGACCAGCTTCCCTGTCCCTGCTGAAGGGAAGCACCCCCAGAGCATGATGCTGCCACCACCATATTTGACAGTGGGGATGGTGTGTTCAGTGATGTGCAGTGTTAGTTTTCCGCCACACATAGTGTTTTGCATTTTGGCCAAAAAGTTCCATTTTGATTTCTTCTGACTAGAGCACCTTCTTCCACATGTTTGCTGTGTCCCCCACATGGCTTGTGGCAAACTGCAAACGGGACTTCTTATGGTTTTCTGTTAACAGTGGCTTTCTTCTTGCCACTCTTCCATAAAGGCCAATTTTGTGCATTGCATGACTAATAGTTGTCCTATGGACTGATTCCCCCACCTGAGCTGTAGATCTCTGCAGCTCGTCCAGAGTCACCGTGGGCCTCTTGGCTGCATTTCTGATCAGCGCTCTCCTTGTTCGGCCTGTGAGTTTAGGTGGACGGCCTTGTCTTGTTAGGTTTACAGTTGTGCCATACTCCTTCCATTTCTGAATGATTGCTTAAACAATGCTCCATGGAATGTTCAAGGCTTTAGAAATCTTTTTGTAGCCTAAGCCTGCTTTAAATTTCTCAATAACTTTATCCCTGACCTGTCTGGAGTGTTCTTTGGACTTCATGGTGTTGTTGCTCCCAATATTCTTTTCCTCTGAGGCCATCACAGAGCAGCTGTATTTGTACTGACATAAGATTACACACAGGTGCACTCTATTTGGTCATTAGCACTCATCAGGCAATGCCTATGGGCAACTGACTGCACTTAGACCAAAGGAGGGTGAATAATTATGCACACCCCACTTTGCAGTTATTTATTTGTGAAAAAATGTTTGGAATCATGTATGGTTTTCGTTCTCAAATGTACACTACTTTTTAAATGTACACTACTTTGTATTGGTCTTTCACGTGGAATTCCAATGAAATTGATTCATGTTTGTAGCTGTAATGTGACAAAATGTGGGAAAGTTCAAGGGGGCCGAATACTTTTGCAAGCCACTGTATGTACTGCCGTTGGCCCAATGTTCGGTCGATGTCGGAGCACTAAGAAAAGGTAACCGAAATGTTGACGATGTTGGGCCAACAAAGTAGTGCTATCTGGGATCCAGGTGGTGACTTGGGCAGTGTAGACTATTTTTACATGATGATTATTTTAAGTTCAGGAGGTAAACAAATAAAATGTAAGAAATTTGATGGTATACACACATGCATATTTTAAGCAGGAGGAGGATAAAGGAAAGGTGGAACAATGTGTGAGCTGTGAAGGATTTACATGTAATAAGTGATTCTGCACATTGGTGGGTGGTTAATGACAGACTATATTTGTGCCTTTCTTTTGTCAGTAGGCTACCAAACACCAGCAAGGCTGAGGCCTGTGGAGCTAAGCAAGACTGATCTTAAAAATATGGCAACATGTTAACAACATAAAAATAAATAAATGAAAATAGCTCTGCTTTCTATGCTGCTTTCTATTCTATGCCTTACAACTTGAAAAAAAAAGTAGTTAAAAATACCTTTTAAACTCTCGTATCACTGAACGTTATTATCATGCAAGCCCACTACCAACTGCTTCATATCTCAAAATACTTAAGAGTAAAAAAGTTGCAGAGGTTTGTTAACGTAACAGATGCAGGCCCATCTGTCACTCACATTAGTTGCCACCACATATAGCTTTTACATCCAGAAAATGAAAGAAGAAAAAATAAGAGAATTGACATGCCTCTAAAGGTGGGATTAGTGCATGTATGTTTAGCAGTAATAGGTACACATGCTAAACACCAGGCCCTGACCCTGGCACCACTGTGCCAGGCACTAAACTCTTGTGAGAAGTTCTCCATTTTTTATGGAAGCTGAGGAAAGCACATGTCATCCTATTATCATGATTAGATTATAAGGGGCAGCAACTAAAATTATTTTGACAAACTGTATCTTTGTATGGTTTGGGAAATATAACTGCAATGTGACTGCAATGCCTTACAGAGAATAGTAACGACCGCTGGAAAGCTCATTGGCTCTTCTCTTCCATCACCACAGGACACATTTCAATCATGCTTTGCTCACAAAGATACGAAGATTGTGGGTGACCCCTTTCATCCCTCCCATAGTCTATTTACCCTTCTGCCATCAGGAAAGAAGTATAGAAGCATACATGCCAGTTCCAATAAACTTTATCTTTTTTTTTTTTTTTGATAGGCTGTGAGCACTTTAAATGTACTTCTGTTACCTTCCTTTAAACACTACAAACAAATGTTCAGGATTACTTACACCTTAAAATTCTGATACACTTAAAAATTATAACGTAAAATCTGTGGCATTAAGTTTTTCATTTTGTTTACTCATAATTAACACACATGGTCAGAATAGCACGAGCTGCACCAGTTCCTAGGATGTGTTTATATTGTGCAACAAAAAGAACAATAAGAGATCAAGAGTCTGCTAGACAATTTAAAATGAGCTGCATGACTAAAAGCCTTCATCAAGATTCATGATGTATTTAAATTTCCTTTTCTGCCAAGTGAGAAAATTTCATTAAAGCAGGATGTGTGAAATGGAGGATACAGTGCAATCAATGGGGTTGAATTACCTCAGAATGAAACCTAGTCTCTAGTGAGCACTGCAGGAGTTCATCCAGCTGTGAAGAATGTAGTGGGTGCCTGTGGTGTAAGTCTTTTGGTTGAGAGGGAATGATTCTGTTTCCTGCATCCTCGGATTCTGATGAATGGTGATGCATATTTCAGCACCTACACAATCCCCAGTCATTTAACCAGATTGATTGAGAAGTGCGTGTTTGTGTGCCTATCATCACGCATCACTCATGAGTTAGACTTTCCGTCCATCACTTCTGAAAGTGCTTGGTCACTTTAGCACAAATCAAAATGAAAGATTTAACATTAGACAGAAAGACTGAGTAAGTCATACTAAAAGATGGATGAACAGAAACAAATGACAGAGGAAAACCTGTCAAGCAGAATAAATCACTAGAATAAATTAAAAGGAAGAAAGGATAAAAAAAAACACATTGCAATAAAGACATGAGAAAGACTAGAAAGTGAAGAGGCAAAGTGGGAGAATGGACATAAGTAAGCAGTATCAGGGATCCTAAGTAGATCTGGGAGAAAATAGTTTATTCACCTTTCATACTACAATGTTAGAACTACAGACAGTGGCTTTAGGCTCATCTATATTTCATAAACACAATCACAGAGGGCCATTCAAGCAAGGTTTTTTCTCTGTGTGCTTTATTTTTCTTGAGGTGGATACACAGACAGCCCTTTGCCTATTTATGATGAGTTGTCTTACATACTGCCTGGCCCTAAAAATGTTGCTCACTCATAAATTTTGTCAGACAAACTTTAGCTTTGATTATGTCACAGATTTGCATTGTTTTGACAACCTTATGGAACATAATATTTATTTTGTCTGGATGCATACTTTGCAAGGTCTTGTACTCTGTAAAGTCTTTTTTACTCATAGCAAATCTGAATTTGAGACTTTTAATGGTATTAAGGTCTGGCCAATTCTTGTATTCAACTGATTCATCATGCTCCAAGAACCTTTCACAACTCCTTCACAATTTGAGCCTAAAAAATCTTGGCATTGCTGTGCTGGAATGTGCCTGTGCCATCAGTGCCCCTGGAAGCTTGTACAGTGTACATTATGTTTTAGGTGAATCATATTGCAAATTTCTATTATAATCTGAATGTACAAATTGCTCTGGAATAAGATCAATCTGGACTCATCAGACCACATGACCTTATTCTATTGCTTCAAAGTCCAATCTTTATTTTACAGCAATCTGAAACCTGAAACCCTTTCGTTTCATTGTGGTGCTTGATGGATTTTGCAAATGCACTTGACAATACTGTTCTTGCAAGAACTATTACAGAAAGGCTGACCTCTGTGTCTTAGAATAACAACTAACTGTTGTTTTTGTTGTTGTAACGTAATTACCTAATCCCATATGTGTTATTTCATAGTTTTAAAATCCCCAGTATTGTTGTAGAATGTAGAAAATAAATCACTAAACAAAAACAAAGAAATTTACGAGTGACCCCAAACTTTTGAACGGTAGTGTACTTGTGATTGTCGAAGGTTTTAATATTCATGTTTATTGTCCTAATAAGACCTAATAAGATTTTTTTTGTAAGATCAGGGGTACACACTGTATTTTTATTCTTTTAATAATGCTTCTGACCTCTTTTTTGTGTGTGTGTGTGTTAACTTTGACAAATTAACATCTTTGTTCCATATTACTTGCGTTAATACTTTGAATAGTGTTGCACCCTGTAAAAACCTTGCTCTCTTAACCAAAACCTGTACCCTGGATAAATATCACTACTTATGCTGCCAGATGTAGGAGGGCTCAGCACAAGTAAAAGACAAATTGTATGTATCTTTGAAATTGTAAAGAATATCCTGAGTAGTTATCAAAAAACTGTAAAAACAGAGAATAAATATTTTTCAAGTATTACTTAAAAAAAGCAATTTTATAATTATTATATATATAATTTATTCGTTCATTTCTTTTACCTATTTATTTATTTATTTATTATTATTTTTTTGGAGGGACACTCATCATCCCCCACAAACACACACAATACCACTTATCTATCAGTTCCTCTGTTGCTTTAAAGCAGTTTTAACCTGTTTTCCTTTTTAATGGTTTAAAGCAGATCATTGGGCATATAAAATGTTTATTCTGTCCCACTGATGTTATCCCTCCTCTATTTTTAAAGAGATTTTAAGCAAGCAGCAGTGATTACAAAACCAAATCTGGATCCATCTATTTTGTCTAAGTTCAGGCCTATCTCTAAATTGCCCCTTTTTTTTGTATAAAAATACTGGTTAAAAAAAAATGAATCTTATTTAGATGCACATGGTATTCATAAGGTGTTCTTGTCTGGTTTCAAGGTTTTCACAGCACTGATTTTACTGAGTTTTAAACAATCTTTTAATACCTACTGAGTCACTATAGTGGTTCAGAGCATACGTGATGAATGGAAGTTTTTGTTGTTGTTGTGGTGGTGGATTTGTGACCGTATAATTCTCAGCATCTCTCACATGTGGGGCCTTCAAGAGTCTATTTTTGGGCCACTGCTACTTTTACCTTACTTATTGCCATTAGGATCCATCATTAGGAAGTACAGGATTGCTTTTCAATGTTATGCAGAGACGGTGGCAAGGTAGTGTAGTTGTTAGCACTATGACCTGTGTGTGTAGAATTTGCATGTTCTACTGTACCTGTGCTTGGTGGGTTTTCTCTGGGTACTCTGTATCCTGTAATTTATTGGCACACTGCCTAAGGTGTACCCAACTTTATACTCAAAGTCTACAAAGGGAGACTGCAACCCTGTACAGGATAAGCACTGTACGAGATGAAGAACATGAAACACAGTGAGTTAAACTGTTTAAGGCAATTGTTGAACTGGCTTGGGTGTGTCAAACCATCAATGGTCTTAATTTCTTAGTTTCTAAAGTAATAAAGAATAAAACTGAAGTGTTGGTATTTGGACTCATGTTGACCATTTTATAGAGATGTGTTTTCTTAAATCATATGTTAAACAAACTGTTAGAAATCAGGGTGTTTTATTGGGCAGTGATTTTAAGTTGGATAAAGAAATCAATTCTCTAATTGAAGTTAGCTTTTTTCATGCAATTGTCCAAGGTCATTTTGGTAATTTTTGTCATTAAAAAGGTTATACATGCTTTAATATAATGTCAAAGTGACAATTGTAATGGCCCTGCAAATGTAATGTTGCCCCTCTTGACCGGTAGCAGTTGGTGCAAAATACAGTATAGTGGCCCCCCCTTTTTTAAAAAACATTAATATGTAAGCATAAACATAAACTGTAACTCCTTTCTTGGCATCACTACAATGGCTTCCTGTTCGGTTCAAGGTCAAGTTCAAGGTTCAACATTATGCACGTCTGACCTTTTAAAGCCATACAATCCAGTACGCTGATCAGGGACCATATTTACGTACAGTAAAGCATAAAAGTTGCTCCTAGTGATAAAATTCCAGGTAAATTCCTAGAATTATGACATTTTCTTAGACTTTCCCCTTAATTTAGGACTAAATCTTAGTAAAGATAAAAATGATTCTTGAAACATCTTGGTCCTAAAAACAGCTCCTAAGGTAAAAATTATTAAGAGTAGAGAGCAGGACCTTTAAAAGGCTTTAGAGTTTTTACAGCAGAGGACAAAATGACGGAAAGAAGAAATATTCTCCAAACACTGAACATAAAGTAAACACTGGTCTTCTGTGCAATTTGGTCTTCTTTTTCTTTTACTTCCTTCCATCTCTCTTTGATTGTTAGCTTAATACCATCCAGAAGTGCAACTTAAATAAACTGTCCTACAATTATGTAAATTGGTAAAAGCTGAGCCATTTTCTTCCCATCCATATGAAATGGAGTACAAGTAATAAAATACAAATATGGTAAATAAATGTAAGTAAAGTTTCTATACTTTCCTTACACAGAGTTGCTTTGAGAAGTTTTCTATATCACTTTTAGTCTAAGACTCCCAGCTAGGACTTTATAGGCTAAGATAGAAGCTCTATAAGGTAATTCTAAGAAGCTATGTGAACACGGGACCTGGTGACTATTACCTGGTTTTTATTTTTAATAAATTGTTTATTTATTTATTTGCTTAATTATTGTTTTGTTGGTTAATGATTACAGGTGGAACGGTGGCTTAGTGGTTGGTACTGTATTCCCAGGGCCTGGGTTTGATCCTTGCCTCTGTGTGCATGAGGTGTGTGTTCTCTCCATGCTTGGTGGGTTTCCTCCGGGTACTTCAGTTACCTTCCACAGTCCAAAGGGAGCAATTTGTGAACACCATTTAGCCCATAGTGTGTGAAAGTTTGTGTGTCCTGCGATGGATTGGCACCCGTTCCAGAGCGTACCCCACCTTGTGCCCTAGGTTTTCTGGAGATAGGCTCCAGGCCTCCGTGACCCTGAATGCAGAATTAAGTGGTATAGATAATGAGTAAGTGAGAGTGGTTAAAGATTTCTATGTACTGTCATAAGAACTCTTATTGATTTTATTGTTTTATGTATATTTTATTTTCCTATTATTATTTTATTATATATTATTATTTTTATATATTATATTTTATTATAGCCTGTTAACTGTGTAAGCATCTATTTTAGAATTGTTCAACAAATGGATCAACTATGTTGTGTTTCAATGCCCTTGATAAATTAATGACTTTGATATGACAAAAACCTGGCTGGGAGTTATTGCTACAGTACAACCCCCGTACAGTCCTGACAACACCATTGTGGTGGGCCTGATCACTGACAACAACCAGGATATCAGTGTTGGCATCACACAAAATATTTCATGGTCCTGTCACATCAACACCATGGTAAAGAAGGTCTGGAAGGATCTCTACCACCTCAGCCACTAGATAAACTTCAGACTGCCCTTCAAAGTTCTTCGGACTTTTACTGCTGCACCACTGAGACCATCCTGATGGGGAACATCACAACCTGGTTCGGAAACAGCACAATGCAGTGCAGACAAGCTCTACATAGTGCATCATCTGCACTGAACCCTCTGACCTGCTCCCTAAACTACAGCAAGCGGTGCTGAATCAAGTGCAGGAAGATAGTGAAGGACCTCAGCCACCCCCAGCAATAGACTCTTCACTCGGTTGTGGTCAGGAAACCACAACCTTCTGCCCCTGAAGGTCCATACAGAGAGACTAAGACACATTACTTATCTGAGGTAATCACTCACGTTGTAAATTTGAGCATTGCTTACATGCTACACACCTCCTGAGACTTTTCCTCCTGGAACATTCTTCTGCTTGTGTTTGCACACTGCTCCTTTTCAAATGAATAAGGGCTAACATAACTCAGCTGTAATGTATCCTGTATAATTTATATACTTAAACACTTAACACCTCATACACTTCTATTTTAATCTCTTTATCGTAATTGTATTTATTTATGTATTTTTTGCAGAGAAACCCTGATTTTTAGAGTGCTTTTTAAGTACTCCACTGCTTATACTTTAAAAAAAATTTAATTTGAATTAGAAATGTTTGGGCCATTAAAGAAATTCCTGGAAGGCCAGGCATTATTACAATAGGGCCCAGAGAACACCGCAAAGTTTGGTTTATTTTGATCAATGGTAACACAATCGTTCCTTGCTTGGGGCTTGGGAACCTTGCCCAAGTTTACTGGAAAAGGTGGTTTTGAGAACAATAGAGCACAGATCAAATCAGACATGAAAGCCAATTGTACCACAGAAGTAGATTGCTGTTTAGATGCAACATCATCAGTGTTATCTGTCTCCTCTAAAATCTCTGTGTGCATGTAGGTAAAATTTATTGCTGAAACAAAGCCCAAGTGAGCCAACTCAATGCCAGTTCAAGAACACGCAAAGAGCCAAATGAAAAGCAATTCAATGCTGTATACTGTTAACCGGTGGAGGGACTCACCGTCTCCTCCTTTGGTATTTATTCTTACTTATTTTCACTTGCCAAAATTGGTAGACTTGTTCCGGTTTCTGATTTTTGCCAAATTGGTAACCTTGTTTTTATTTTTTTTTCTGACTTCTGTTGGTACACTTTTTGGTACACTTGTTCCAGAAAATTTTCCCAGGTATTATGGTTTTGTTTGCCTTTACCCTTTACCTGATATATGCATATCATACCATATCTTGTATCTTTCCCCTTAAACCACTTATGTTTAAGCATGGCTTCTCTCTTGCAGAAGCATCATATTAAGAATGTGCCTTGTTTGTTGTTTGTATTATTCTTATCTGGGTCACATCAACCTCTCTATTTCAACCTTTCTATTCGTGCAGGTGCCTTGCTCACTATGATCTTATGCGAGAAAGCACCCTGCTTCTCTGGGCTCTTTAGGTCTTCCAAGTCATCCCATATGAGTTTTAATAGGAAACCTTAGTTTAGAAGTTTATATGATTGTATTTGGTACTTGATTAATGTGACATACTGCATTTGGTACATATTTGAGAAGTACTTGGTTAATGTGGTAATATGTGATTTAAATATGTTTTACCTAAAAACCTTTCTTCTTTACAACATCAAAAGAATCCACCCATTTCTTTCTTCACAGGCTACTCAGGTGCTTGTTCAGTCCCTTGTTATTTCAAGATTGGACTACTGCAACTCACTCCTGGCAGGTCTGTCTCTGTCCACGATTGGTCCTCTGCAACTGATCCAGAATGCAGCAGCACGTCTCATTTTCAACCAAGTTTTTCCACACCATCCCACTCCTCCGCTCCCTCCACTGGCTTCCTATAGCTGCCCACATCAAATTCAAAACCCTAATGCTCATCTACAAATCTAAAAATGTCCCAGCACCCACTTACCTCTCTGCTCTAATCACACCACGTTCCCTCCGATCCTCCATCACTGCTCGCCTCGTCCCACCATCTCCCAGGGATTGAGGGCGACATTCATCCAGACTCTTTTCTGTTCTGGCACCTAGGTGGTGAAACAAACTTTCTCTAGATGTCCATACAGCAGAGTCTTTAAACAACAACTTAAGATGCATCTGTTTCTTCAATACTTGGAGTAATTATGCCCCCCACCCCCCCACACACCAAAAAAAAAAAGGCTTCCCAGTTGTGTTTGACTAATGGCACTTAGTTGGTAACCTAGTAACCCAGTGTAAGTAACTATCCAGTGATGTAAACTTTAAAGCACTTTTTGTAAGTCGCTCTGGATAAGAGCATTTGACAAATGCCTAAATATAAATGTAAAAACATGCTTATACAAGCACGTGCATTGCACTTGACTTTTTTTTGTTACCTTCCCTCGTTCTCACTTTAGTTTAATTAGTGGCTCACAAACCAAATAGTGGCTTACTGCCGCCTGCCATGTCAGAGAGTGTAAATGTCAAGTCAAGTCAAGTAGGCCTTTATCGTCATTCCAACCATATACAGTTCAGTACACAGTAAAACTGTGGTAGAAACTGTCTACCATCGCAGGCCCCTCAGTCTTCTATTTTTCTTTTTGTTTTTTGTTTAATTAACTGTTAATTAGTTAGTTATTCACTTAACTGTGTTTTACAGTATGTGCCCTGCAATCCTCCTCTTTTATTGTTGTTCATCTTTAGCTGCCACAGCAAATCACTCACTCCCTTATCGTCTATACCACTTCATCCTGTATTTAGCACCAGGGGGGCCTGGAGCTTATCCCAGGAGGCTTAGGGCACAAAGCGGGGTACACTCTGGACAGGGTGCCAATCCATCGCACACACACACTCACACACTCATTCACACACTATGGGAATCTGGGAACGTCAATTAGCCAATTAGCAGCTCTTTGTACTGTGGGAGGAAACACACCAAGCATGGGGAGAACATGCAAACTCCATGCACACTTGATGGGAATCGAGCCTGGCCGGGAATCGAACCCGGACGCTGGAGGTGCAAGGCAACAGTGCTAACCACCACACCATCGTGCCACTGTGCCACCCACAGCAGATCATTTTTATTTTGCCCAACTATTTGCTCTTTCTAAAGGTGTATTACAACCACATGGGTTGGGTGGGGCATTGGCCGAATCAATGATTAGCAATGCTTCTATTTTAATACAGAATAATAAATAATAGAAGATTGTTATATTTATGTTGATATAGACAATTGTGTCCAAATTTTATTAAAATATCAATTTCACCATCCACACTAGATGTCACGCTTTAGATATTTTGTGGACAAGTGGTATTACACCACCTAACCTTAGTGGCAGTGCTTCATGACTTTCCTATTTCCTCTCCATTAATCAAAAACCTAATGCACTAAACATCACTTTCAAAAATGTAAAATAAAATAAAATAAAATAATAATAAACTTCTTTAGCTTTAGTGCGAATGCTTGAGCAGTTTCCAATCCTTGAGCCTTCAAGTACATCCCTAAAGGTACTAGTCAGCCACTTTAATAAAATCCTTTCTACTACTCTTAATCAACTTGCTCCCCTCAGAATGCATGCTGTGACCTTCATGCATCCTGTCCCTTGGTTCACTAGTACTCCACACACCATCTCATGAAAGCAGCTGGGAGCCAATTAGATCGCTTCCATGGAAAGACATGGCTGACAGTTTGTGCATTTGCCTATAAAGACCATGTTACATAGTACAAGGTGGCACTTAAGAAAGCCAAGATGGATTACTACTTCACTGTCATTAACAATAGCCCCAGTAAGCCTACTCCCCAGATCTTTGCTGGATTTTTTCTTCTTCTTTTTTTTACCCAAGGACAAAATAGAAAATATTGATTTGCAGTTTCAGCAAAACTCTATCCCTGCAAATGAAGTTGTCTACCTTCCCAATACCTGTACAGGAGATTTCTGTTTCTTGTTGATCAAAGCACTTTTTTCCGCTTCCAACACATCAGTTTCATGGACAAAATGTTCACATGCTGCCTAATATCAACCCATTTTAAGGAACATTTGTAATGAGATAATCCATGTTATTTGCTTTACTTCTCTGTGGTAATAATGTTATGGCTGTATATATATATATGCCACAACTGATCACCACAGCAATTTGGATAAAAGGATCTAATTAGCATTTAATGTCTGTTGGTTTTGAT
The DNA here is from genome assembly GCF_024256425.1 of Clarias gariepinus. NCBI lineage: Eukaryota > Metazoa > Chordata > Actinopteri > Siluriformes > Clariidae > Clarias > Clarias gariepinus. Next base: position 8,753,165 of record NC_071125.1, read on the forward strand.
TTTAGAATTAGATTGGTATTTAATGCTGTCCTTGAATTTAAGACCATAAAATAAGAAGCAATTAACATAATAAACATCAAAATAAACATGCATATTAATATGAATAAATCTACATATAAAGCACTGTTTCCTCATATATACATTTCACTTCTTAGACTAATATAGTAAATTCATATAAGCTATGAATTGCTGTTTATATTAGATCCAGGAGAACATACATCACTTTTCTAGCACAGTGTGTAGTTCAAACACCCAAATACACCCACTGAACATTGTAATTAACAGACTAGATAAATTACACACACACACACACACACACACACACACACACACACACACACACACACACACACACACACACACACACACACACATTGATTGCTTCATTTGATTGTCTTGGTCTACAGAGCAACAATTGTGGCATTGTTTAAATACTTAGTACCCTGACTGTAAATATAGTAGCTACTTACTGTGTAAGTGTTGATTGTACCTATGGAACTTGTATGCATTTGTATAAATAAATTAAATACTTACTATATGAATATTATTTGCAGAGCTGTACATAGTAAAATGGTTGCAAAAACATCTCTGACTGACACAAGGTAAACTGATAACTGTCCAAAACAAAAGGGCTTTAGGCCTAATTGCATAAAGTTTTAGATTTGGAACAAGATAAAAAATGAAGGCATAACAGATTTTATTGCATCTCAGTAAACACCATGCTTTTAAAACTCTGTGAACACAAATTGCTCTCTCTCTCTCTCTCTCTCTCTTTCTCTCTCTCTCTTCTCACTATTATATTCAAGTATGAGTCTTTAAAGATTATATTGTAGCAATATGGGCGGTGAACAGCATTATCGCTGATGAGATTTAAGAAGTATTTTTGGAAAACGGATTTGCATGGTAACATTACATTCCTGCTAGTCAACGAAGATAAGGAGAAACAATCCCATGTTTTCATGATGTAGCACAGATCATCTGGTCTAAGTGCCATCAGATAAGTCAAGAGAAATCAGCAATGGTATAAATTTTTCCATGCACACACAATTTCACATAATTATGTGTGAATGTATGCATGCATGGGGCCCTATTATGGACTATTGCCCCAGGATCCACCACAACCTGACCCAGGAAAATAAATACTGATGAATTAATAAAATTAATTATCATGTTTTGTTCTGTTTTCTGATCATGAATATTTTTAACATATAAAAATGCAAAAAATATAAAAAGAAAAAATAAAGACCTATAGGACAATTAAGCTTAATTAAGGTTCCAGAATACAATTATAGTCAAAATAAATACATTTAAATAAACAAAATGATTAAAAGAATAATTATCCATATGAATCGTCTGTCTAAGGCAGTCAGAGCACTGCATGCACCAGACAGTATGAGGCTTTACACCATATGCGACCCCATATTCACACTAATAAAGTGAAATCATCTCGGATTTTGAATGTGAAAAAGTATTAAGTATATCTCGTTTGCTATTGAATAATTGAAAGCCTGACTTCTTCAACTCTTAGACACTATTTAATATAAACTCATTGATGTGTGATTCCAGACACATGTCTTAGTGATGTTAAAGTATGTTTTTAACTTATGATCAAAGACATTTGATCTGCTCTTCTGCTTACATCATGAAAGGCAGTTTATAAAGATTTTTTATTGAATTTTTTTTGGCTGCCAGGACAAAACAACAAGACTGTAACTAATTAATGCCTCAATACTTATTCATGAGCCAGCTGTTCCTGCTATTTAAACTAAAAGGATAATGAATTGAAATCCATACCATGGTGCTACTTTTATTCAGGGTCATCAGGATTTGCAGTGAAAGAATGGATGGTCAACAGCCATGGAACATGCTTATTACCTAATCGATTGTTGCTGATTTATCTATTGAGTAAATAAATAAAACTTACTTACTTTTTTATTGCAAAATTTACATTTTCTTTGCTAATAACTGCGTGGAAAAACCTCAGTACAGGTACCCTAGGACCAGAGTTGACAATCTCTAGTTTAGATAATCACTGTACAATTTGTTTGAAAAAAAATTATAAAAATGTATTAATTAGTGCTGTCAAAATTAGTGCGGTAACGCATGCGATAACGCAATTAACGCGGTTGCAGTTTTTTTTATTTCCTGTTGTGGCCGACGTGTGTTCAACGTGCAAAGAAGTATGGATAAGACCAAGGAAGAACTTTTAGACGGAAAGTTTCAGTATAAAACTCTGCCGGATGGTTCTGTGGATAAAACTAAAGTAATCTGTACATTTTGCAAAGCCAAATTTAAATACCAGAGAAGTAATTCGTCTTTGACATATCACTTAAAAGCAAAACACCCCACCGAAACAATCTCTACAGGGCCTCGTCAATGTAAATTGCATTGATTGTTTTGAAATTCAAATGACACAAATGGCACATACCTGTGTTTTTATTTCTGTAATGAATATGGCTTTCAAGCCAACAGTTAATTTGGAGAATATTGATGGTATGTTGTTTACATGAGAAAATCTGTGTTACAAGTTAAACAAAAATTCCAATAAACAATCATATTTGAATTTAAATAGTTTCATTGTCTTGAGTTTACATTAATTATTTACATATCCAAAAAGTTTCAGTCTTTTAATTGTGATTAATCGCGATTAATTGCAAAAAATTGTGCGATTAATTAGTTAATTTTTTTTTAATCGATTGACAGCACTAGTATTAATATAATCATTATTATAAAAGAGCCTTTGAAAAGATTAAATGCCAATACTGCGAATACAATTAATGTACTACAACATATTTCAATTACTTTTCTGGGTCAGATAGCTCTTAAAAACTAAAAGAACTAAATATTCACAGCATGGATAGAAGTAAAAACACATTTTTTTTTCGAAAAGCATTGGTGCGGAGACAACAGATATCGGGGACAAACTGATCATTCATTTCCATACATATTTCCTCACACATTTCGTACTCATTTGCATATTTTTTTTATTCTGTAAAGCTGCCTTGTGACAATGACCATTGTTAAAAGTGCTATAGAAATAAAATTGACCTGAATATTCGTGCCACCTTGGAACTACCAGAGGGATTGAAGAGGTCTTCTTAAAGGTAAATTAGCCAATTTAAAAATCAAAAAGATGCAAATGCACATAAAAGAAGAGAGCTCAGTGGCATAAATTAGAAGCTCTTAAAAAACACCAGGTGGGCTGAAAAAGTATCGCTTTCTCCCAGATGCCTGCCAGATGACAAGTCAAAGGAAATAATGCATCACGAACAGATGCATGAAGCACAGGATCAGCAAGGCCTTCAGGTGAAAAGCATAATTGTAAATGAGGGTATTGGAAGTGATTTATAATTATTAGCATGTCAGTTTTAAAAGTCAAAACATGATGCTCGTGTGGCTTTCTTAAGTGGAGACACATGAGACATCTTGTCACATTGACCTCAGATAAGAAATGTTTTTTTGTTTGCTTTACAATATACAGTGCATGTTAGAATATCATGAAAAAGTTAATTTTCTCATTTCATTCTCCACACTGCTTAACATTTACATGTTCATGGAGCGTGTCCCAAGTGACTTAAAACCCAGGCAGGGTACACCCTAAATGGGTTGCCTGTCTATCACAATACTCACAATATACAGGAAATTTGTAAACACCAGTTAGTATACCTTGCATGTCTTTGGACTGTTGGAGAAGAGATGCAAACTCCATGCATACAGACCCGAAATGGGAATTGAACACTTGACCAGGAAGTGCAAAGACTACAATGCTAAACATTATGCCACTGTGCCCACTCACTCATTCATCATCCATGCTGCCTTATCCTGTATACAAGATGGCAGGGGGACTCCCAGGAGACTTAGGGCACAGGTGACTTACACCCTGGATGGGGTGCCAATCCATAACAGCGCACACACACACACACACACACACACACACGCACACGCACACACACACACACACACACACATACACACACACACATGGTCATTAACACACTATGGGCAATTTGGAAAAGGCCATTAGCCCAATCTGCATGTATCTTTTTGGATTGTGGAAGGGAGGAAACCAGAGCACCTGGAGGAAACCCACCAAACACAGTGTTACGCTTTCTTATTCTGTTGTTATTCTTGTTATTGATATCTAGGGAAATAAGTATCCAACATTAGTAAATAAAAAAGGATATTAATATAATAAAGGTGGTCACTGATTACTAATGGGGAGAATGAACTGAGTGAAGTAATAAAGCAAACGCTAGACTTGAAATGTGTGTTAGCAAAATTTTGTGGTTACAAAACATTTGCTGTAATCAATTGCTCTTTGGTTACAGTGGAAATCAAAACTCAAATAATTAAAGAAACAATATTTGCTAAAATATATACAAGCATTACAGTTATATACTCAACAGTGAGACCAAAAACATGCACTGCTTAATATACTTACTAACTAAACATAAATACAACAATTAGCTCCCACTCTTAACTACTATTTTTATACAGATTAGCCCACAAAACTTGTTTTTGTGAATTGGAAACAGTGTTGAGACAAGGTTAGTATGCCCATGGTGTGTAAATGACAACTTGTTCTTAACGAGGAAGTAGGAAGCAGCACAGAGCTTAGTCGAACAAAACAACATGCAAAGAAAACAAGAGGCTTTCAGTTTGCTAAAACCAGTCTGGTCATTCTCCTCTGATCTTTCTCATTAGCATGACATTTCCACCCCAAAAACCAAAACTCACTGGAGCACTGTCAATGCTGTTCATTTTTTGCACGATTTTGTGTCAACTGAGGAGACTCTAGAATTCTAGAATATTATTATTTTTTGTGTTCAGTAACTGCACAACATAATGTAAACCATGATCTTTATATCAATTGAAAGGAAATGTAAAGTAAATCAAATACATTTCTTTAGAAAAAAAATATTTTGCAGCTGTCTTGAAGAATCATGCAAAAATCAGTATCCTCTCAGGAACCAATACTGTACACTACTGTAGTTATATAACAGATTTTTTTGCCAGGCAATCAGTCTTTACCATTACTGGATAAAGCTCTACTGAGAGTTATTGTCATGATTTATGCCCCGTCTGCTCCGTTTTTCCCACGCTGTCACTTTCTCTTCATGTGCTCATGTTTTCCCTAGCCTGTCTGTGTCCTTTACCACGCCCCTGTTTCTGCCCTGTCGGCACACCTGTCTCGAATCCGCCACTGATTACTCCAGAATTTAAGCACACGCTGTGCGCTGATTAAATCGCTGGATTATTGAGTGTTGTTTGCTTCAATTTACTCGCATTTTGTTTTCTCGCCTTAACATTTCCCGGCTTTGATCTTGCGCTTCCTCATTTTGACTATGGCTTTTTGTTAAGTTTTTATGGATATTTATCTCACTGCTTAATTTTTCGATGACCGACCTAATGCTTCCTATTTTGACTACGCCAGTTTTGCGCTTTTGCTTAGATGCTCCGCTGATTGATCCTTTGGCATTTGACCTGCGCTTCCGCCTTCCGACCACGCTTCGTTTAACGTTGCAATTATTTATCTGCACTTGGATGCACCTTGGTCCGCTCAGCTCTGTGACAGAATAATTCAGCCACTGATAAGGGTCCAGCTGATGTTGACCTCATGAGATCGCCGCTGAAGATTCAAGGCGCACTTCTCGGAGATCACTAGTAGAAGCTGCCCAGCACCAAGCAAGACCTTGCAGACGCAATGACCCAGCTCCAACGGCTCCAACTCTCTCCGACTTCAAGCAAGGACCCCCACATACAACGTGAACCACGTCTCCCTGCCCCTCCCACCTCCCACCTATGAAGGTGATCCAATCACCCGCCAATCTCAGTGCTCATTGATTTTTGAGCTCCAATTTTACTTCTGAATGCTCAAAGGTTGCATATGTTATCACGCTCCTTTCAGGGAGAGCCAGAGAGTGGAGCACAGCACTCAGGGAGGCCCATGACCATTGTTGCTCAAATTTTGAGTATTTTTCTCAGTAGGTGAGGAGGGTATTTAATTGCTCATGTCACGGCAGAGAAGCAGAATGCAAGCTATTGAATCTCCTACAAGGATCCTGCTCGGCTTACGACTACGCCATTGAGTTCCAGACACTGGCTTTCTCAAGTGGATGGAACGGATGGAACGGACAGTTTTTTTTTGAGGGTCTGTCAGAAGCGCTTACCGACTAGTCTCCCAGGAACTCCCCTCATCGCTCCAGGAGCTCATGGATCTGGTGGGCCGATTGGATTCACGTCTTTGTCTCCGCCGATCAGTCAGGACATTACCACTCAAAGTCACCCCACGACCACGAGCCCATGAACAGAAGGAAACCATGCATTTGGGCAGAACTCATCTCTCTTGAGGTATGACGACGACGCAGAGAGAAGGGGGCCTGTTTCTACTGCAGAAGGTCCGATCACCAGCTCAAGTACTGTCCAGTCCCTGGGAGTCCTCTTTTTGCCCTTGGAAACCCATGCCATGGAAGGATCCCACGCCACAGTTGTCCTGGGCCTGCCTTGGCTGATCCGCCATAACCCACATGTTGATTGGGCTAGGAACACCATCACCGCCTGGACCCCTTATGTTCCACAACCTGCCACAAAGGCCACCTTTATTCCTTGTCGCTCAAGGAACGTAAGCCATGGACTACTATATTACAGAGTCCCTTGAGGCAGGGATTATTCATCCGTCCTCCTTCCTCCGCAGGGGCTGGGTTCTTCTTTGTGGGCAAAAAAGACCGGTCCCTCCATCCCTGCATCGATTATAGGGGCCTGAACAAAATCACAATTAAGAACTGGTACCCCCTTCCACTGATGACCACCGCCTTCAAACTTCTCCAAGGAGCCAGGCTATTCACCAAGCTGGACCTACGCAATGCATACCACCTTATCCGTTGTCAAGATGACAACGTGACGAATGGAAGACTTTAACACCCCAACGTGTAACCCACAACGTGACTTTAACACCCCAATGGGTCACTTTGAGTACCTAGTGGTTCCATTTGGTCTGACTAACGCTCCATCAGTCTTCCGGGCCCTAATCAACAACGTCCTTACAGATTTTCTAAACTCGTCTGTGTTTATCTATCTGGATAATATCTTGAAATTTTCCCGAGATCTGAAAGAACATCAATGTCACGTGCGTCAGGTGTTGCAAAGACTCTTGGAGAACAACTTGTTCATAAAAGCTGAGAAATGCGAGTTTTACACTACTGTACATCAACCACATTTTTGGTGGCCAACATTGAAGGAGTGTCCAGATTTGTGGCAGCATGAAACATCTGTTTAAGGTGCAAGCATGCCAACACCGCTCCTGCAGGCCTCCTCAGACCTTTACCGATTCTGAATTTCGTGACAGAACTACCCACCTCTGACAGTCATGACTGTAGTTGACCAGTCTCCAAGGTAGCCCACTTCATCCCCCTGTCAAAACATTTTTTTTTCAAAGGAGACAGCAGATCTCCTGATTCTCTGTGTGTTCAAGCTTCATGGCGTCCCCAAAGACATTGTCTCATGCACATAGTTCACCTCTCAGTTCTGGAAGGCATTCTGTAAGCTTATCAGAGCCATCCCAAGTCTGTCGTCAGGATGATTTCACCCACAATCCAATGGGTTGACGGGGAGGAAGAACCAGGCCCTTGTGGTCGTTCTGTGGTGCATAACCTCCCACCTTGCTTGCTCACCATTTCATGACAAACAGTAGAGCCCTTGCAAAGCAACATTTTAATATCTTGTGTCTACAGTACAGCACCACGACACACAAACACACAAGTCAAGTCATGGGGACTTAAAAAAAAAAACAAAAAAAAAAAAAACAGATGTTTTACTTGTGAATGCACCAGCAAGTTAAAATGTTTATGAACATTTAATCAAATTAAACATGATGCTATTATTAGAAAGCTAATCAAACTTATATAAAGCTTGCCAACCATTACCTCATATGAGAAGTACAGTACAGATGAAATGTTTAGCCTACATAGAGACACTTTTAAAGCACTCTCTTTATAAGGGATGAGGATATATCAACTGCACAACCCTTTAGAAAATAAGAACACAAGTGCATATTTTTCAGGTTTCTTTTCCAGCAAAAAATGCAGCAATAACGTCTCAAACAGCCTAGAATTTCAATGGCCATGGATGTTTCTCCAATTAATGAAAAATGTGCTCCAGAGCTCTCAAACCTGTTAATTGTATTTATTTCACTAGATGGATAAATGAATTTAGTCTTTTTAATCTGAACTGCAATCTCTGGATGGATGGCAAATTTATGGCAAGTCCCCTTAATAAGTACACAGCAAACATCATCAAAAGGAGATGTACAGTATGAAAATGCATGGAAGGTCCCTTGAAAAAGATAAGCGACACATTAAAAACATTAAAAGTATAATTTTTGGAACAACTTTTGACAAGTGTATTTATATTTGAATTAAGTAATGTGTTTCAAATGCACTTATTTGTGCCACTGACTGCTTTTTTAAACAACTTAAGACACACTCAAGTAGGAGTAATAAACTTAAGGATATTATAAATATACTATGCAAGCATAATACAAGGGTAAGTCCAAAATTATCCGCACTCCGGTTATACTTAAATTTTCTAATGGCCTTATTAGCACATTCTGTTCAAGGCTGCTGTCTTCCCAGTCACTGCTGTGCAGCCATAAGTTCATTTGTAAGTGCAGCATGCAAGCATGCAGTGATTTGTGGGGATGTTTTTTGTCTGAGGGTGTACCTAGTGCTAAAACAGAAAAGCATAAACAGAAGGAACTCTAAGGAAGGTAAAAGTTTAAACAATTATTACTGATGATGAGACATAGATTCAGTACTACAAGCCCTGAAGAGTAAACCGAGTAAACGGCAGAGTTTGGCATAAAAACATCCTCAATCGCTGACCAAAAAAAAGTTTAAAAGTCAACTCTCAGCTGCAAAATTGATGCTTGCGGAAGACTGATTTCCGAGGGCGCAATCATAACTATGCATGTCCGCACACTTCAAACTTAGTTTTCAGATGTTAAAGCATCCTTCTTGTAGTCCTGATCTGGCTTCTCTGGACTTTCATCTGTTTGGTCCCCTGAAAGCAGCTCTATAAAAATGAAGATTCCTTTCTAATAAAGAAGTGAAGACAGTAGTGCATTTGTAGCTCGCAGCTCAGCCTAAAACATTTTTAAATGATGGAATATGAAAGCTTGTTGACAGATAGACAATGTTTATTAATAAGTAAGGAGATTTTGTCGAAAAATGGTGTTTGTCTTTTCTAAAAGTTAATTTAAATAAATTCTACAGCCATAGTGTGTAAAATTTTTGACTTACCCCCTTTTTTACATGGAAATTGTCTTATTTATTTGCAATATATGCAACAGAAACACATATTTTTGCAACTAAGTATACTTTGTTTACACATGGAGAGGAGAAATAAAGTGTGTAAGTGATTTCTTGGGTGCTATCAAAATTGTTGTTTAGTACAATATCCACCTGATAAGGTCCAATTTTCTATAAGTGTTTTTCAATGTATTCAATGTTCCTGAGTCTTCAACATTATACAGTATATACCATTCTCAATCACACTCTTGCTGAAGAACTGAGTGCAACTTTCTTACTCTGCATGACAGCATTTCTAACCAACTTAGTGAAATAAAGTGCCAGTAAATAACAGATGTTAGCTTCCCACTCATACAATGTCAAATAATATTGAGTTGTTTTACAGAGAAAAGTAAGAGAAAAAGTGAAGTAAAACACAGAGAAATAAGAAGCATTAAACAAGAAATGAAACACATTCGAGCTGTTTATTAGGAGTTACATGGTGCTGCCTACTGTATGTCTCAGGTATAATTAGTGATCTCAGTAAAAACTTTATTGTACCAAGTTTGCATAATTGAAGGCATGTCTGTGTAAACGGTGCCGAACCATCACAAGCACACATACACATTTGGAAATGCCAACTAGCTTAATCTGCCTGTCTTTGGACTTTGGGAGTAAACCAGAGCACCCAGAGTAAACCAACCAAGCACAGAAAAAACATGCAAACTCCATGGATACAGATCCATTAACCCTGGAGGTTTAAGGGCAGAGTGCTAACCACTATGCCTCTGTGCCACTTACTTCAGTCATTACATTTACTTTAAACATGCAAATTAATCTTTAGAGTGTTTGTGTGGTATCATCCACAATAAACCCATGGTAATCTAAAGGCTACTCAAACAAGGCCATCCTCAGCAGGAGCAAAGGAACATTTAGGTGAATATGTCTTCATGCAAAAGTGGGGTATCATGATGGATCAGATGGGTGTAGGAGGAAGAAGCAGCCATAATAACTGGTGTCTCAGGAGTAAAAAAAAAAAAAAAAAGAAAGGGGTTGGGGGGTCATGCAAATTTTGTCCTGTAATGATTTAAGATGTATATTGCACACATAATGCAAGCAGTGACTTGCATAACCAAGAGGGAAAGCACAAAAATACTTTAAAATGCATAAAGAAGTTAATTAACTTAATTAACTGATTATTATTATTATTATTATTATTATTATTATAAATATTACTATTTGATATTTGCAATAATATATATACAGTGAGGTCAATAAATATGTTGCAAGTTCTCTTACTTAGAAATCATGGAGGGGTCTACAATTTTCAGCTTAGGTGCATTTCCACTTTAAGAGACAGAATCTAAAAAGAAAAATCCGGAAATCACATTGTATGATTTTTTTTTTAACAATAGTAAATATTATTTACATGCCAACAAAACAAAAGTTTATAAATTTTTTTTATTTTCTCAATGTTTATGTTAAATTTTGTTCACTCACTCATCTTCTATACGGCTTTATCCTCTCCTCGTGCCCCAAGTCCCCTGGAGTCTATCCCAGGGGACTTGGGGCATGAGGCAGAGTACACCCTGGACAGGGTTCCAATCCATCACAGGGCACACACACATACACACACTCTGGGGAATTTGGGAACACCCCAATTATTCTAACCTACATGTCTTTGGACTGTGGGAAGAAACCGGAGTACCCGGAGGAAACCAACCAAGCACAAGGGGGAACATGCAAACTCCATGCACACAGAGACAGGAATCGAGCCTGGCCGGGAATCGAACCCAGACCCTGGAGGTGCAAGGCGACAGTGCTAACCTCTACACCACTGTGCCGCCAAATTTTGTTCAAATTCAATCTTTCATTTATCTTAAATGTTGAACAAAGTAGCATATTTATTATTTAATTATTGCTACTTATTATTATTTGTGTGTTGATTACAGTGAATAAAGAGGGGGCTACAGAAGAGTTTTTAGATTGCAAATTGGGCAATGTTTCTATTAAGTTTGAAAATAGCCAGTGTAAGGAAATTATCTAATGTACAAGCTGATTTTGATGTGGAAATTTGTAAAAATTCCAGCTTATTTTTATATGTTTTGCTTGATCAGATTTCCTCACTCTACCTTGTTTTCTCCTTGTACTCTTCAAAAAGCTGACACAACGTCAAAGAAAACATTATGACAAACTAAGCACCAGCAAAGCGACACTTTCAAAACATGATGACATGAGAAAAATTGTAAGATATTAGGAATGTAGCATTCTGAAATAATTATAATTATAATGAACACATATGGAGGTAGGAGGGAGGTTAAAAAGGGAGGGGAAAAGGGTGTTTAAAAACAGAAGGAGAGTGGACTGGTGGAAAATGGAAGCACATACGAATGTATGATTTATACTGCAGTGAAAGGCCCATTCCTGTGATTAGACACTTTCAGCTATAAATTGCTTCTTAGGTTTAATGAGGCAGAACTTGAAGTTGGGTGCATGGCACTTTTCAAAAAGAGAGAGAGAGAGAGAGAGAGAGAGAGAAAGAGAGAGAAATAAAAAGAAATTAATGAGTCTAATGGCATTTTTCTCTTTTTGTGTTTTCTCCTGTAAAAAAGTTCTGGGATTAGCAGTGTTTATCACGTTTAGATTTAAATTGTATTTAGAATGTGTTTATCAATGTATTTTAATCAAATGACTACAGGACAAAAAAAGCAAATAAAGATAAAGAGGTGCATGTGAGAGAGAGAGAGAGAGAGAGAGAGAGACTTAATTGATATGTGTGTGTGCATTGAAGCATTCTGTGATCTGAAGTGAGAATGGCAAGGATGTGCTGTGCTCTGGGAATTGCTTTGGCTTACATCCTAATTGCATCCTGCATAGTTGAACTGTCGCATTCAGAAACCAACAACAAACCTGCTAAGCCTCAGAGGAATTTTCACTGAAAAAAAGTTCAATCCCAACAGAGTTATAATCTCTAAAGCATTGGCTCTGAATGACAGTTTGGAGACAGCTCTGATAAAACCCAGAGTTCAGCTAATACATCTGCCTGTATATGTGAAATGTTTCTCATTTTTCCTTTTCATGCACTATGGCCCATCATTGAGAGTGAACACAAAATGATTGTGTATTCTTGTAAGGGTCCAGTCACTGTTCATACCTACCTGGAAGAGATAATAACATGATGAACAAGGTGGTTCATTCAAGGCGAGGACCATCTTCTACACTCCATCTGTGAAGCCATCAAATTTTGAATTGTATAATTTCTAATACTGGGAGCTGCTCTCCACTGAGAGCCATGCCTAATGGAATAAAAGAAAAAAGGTGGGCCCCCACAAAGTGTTTCCCACTTTTAGTGCATTTCTGCATCCAAGAAGGCTTTAGGAGCTGCCAGAGTCTGCACTTGCACTTTACTCTGAATGCATGTTTTTTTTTAAACCATTGTTTGATAAGAGCATACAGTAGCTAATCAGGCATACATGCCTTTTCACTTTTTTTTACTTGAGCTGTACACATACTCCTGTTGTCGATGGGGTCCCAATGACAGATTCTGTCACCTTCAGATCTGTCTGATTCAACCTGTCTGACATCAACCTCAAGCTTTCTACACTCATCCCACATGACTACTCTTTTAAGTGAAAGTACTGTATTTTAAAAACCTGCCAATAATAAGGAAATCAATTGCAATGATACATAACAGTCTCCTCATAATTGTGTAGTAATGCTCAAATAACTCCAAAAAGCATACAGACCAATCCCATAATGCAAGGAATGTTTATCCAACTTTCCGTAATAAAGATACTATGGATTTTAATCCACCATTGATTAAATTTAAATCATTTTTGCTTCTCTTAAATATTCATTTGTTTTCATTCATTTTGTATTCATTTGATTGCTTTATTAAAATGCCTTTAGCGTGTTTTCTCTGCCAATATTTCCCTTACATTTCCTCACTTTTTTACTCATTGGGGGGGCTGCCTTTAGGGAGAATGAGATTTCATTAAACTCACAGTCCCATTATATAAGGTATTTAAAATATGGAAATGGTTTTAGATTTTATGGTTCTCTGTTCATGGTTGAAATCCATTTTAACTACTTTTCATAACAGTTTTAATTAGTAGGCTGCATGCTGAGAAGTTGTTCATGACAAAGATTTGAACTCAATAATGTTATTAATGGGGCTAGACCTTACCTGTGTTATTAGCTAATGACTAACTTAACTTTATTGCCCAAGGACAAAACATGGCAGGTCAAGCAGTGTTAGCCCTCTTAAATAAGTAAACCAAAAAAATGAATAAAATTAAGGAATCTCTATCTGTGTTTTTCAGTGAGGATAAGGCAAGACCACAGGTATGAAAATAAAAACTGCCAGCTATACTAATGCACTTATCCCAGCATTTTATTCATGCTTGGATTCAGTGTCCTCAGAGTCTCCCCATATATAATAATTAAACTTTACTAAATTAATTTAATTTTGCTTACTTAATGATAAGACGTTCAAAAAGCAGTTAAGACATGACAAAGAAATGCAAGTGTATGTCTAACTATTTGATTATTAGCTACATACTTACCATTTGCACAGAATTGCAACAAGTAGTGTTTCTGTGGAGAGCAGAGAGAAAGTGTGTGTGTCTGTGTAGGCGAAAGTGGAGGGGTTCCTGTGTGCGTGTGTGTGTGTATGTGTGGCACACGGTGTCCAATGACACGAAATAAAATATGTTTTATGCACACGCACATAGTCACAGTGTTATAGTAAACAGTACATGCGTGCAAGGATGTTGATTATACCAGTAAGAGATGCGCACTAAAACCCAGCAGAGGAGAGGATTACCATAATTCCACAGCGCAAGAGGGAAAAAAAAACATTGGCTCAGTTGTGATCACATGATGCTCGGCGTCAAGACAAGAAGCGCATACGTGCTACATGATACTTGGTACTCGTAAACCAAGAATTGTTCATTTTCCAAGTCAAAATAGATTAAAAATCTTTAAAACGCGTTAAAAACTGTGTTACTAGCAATCCGAGGTTTCACTGTAGTATAATCTTTTATAGTAGAACTAAATCTAGAAAAAAATAAGTTAATGTTCCTTTCTGGTGATTAACATATTAATATTGTAAAGCATTCTGGTATTGGATATGTGAGTATTTTGATTTAATAGGAAACACATCTGGGAGAACAAAAGAGGCTTTGAAGTCTGCCAGTGGAACAGTTGCCAGCTGGCAAAGTGTGTTGCAAAGACATGTAACTAGCATTAGACAGCAGTAACTCATATACAAACCAACAAACACAAAATAACCCAAGGTTTCAGTGACATGTCCCTTTTGAAACTGAAGAAACCTTGGCTGACAAGGTGTCAGTATATGACAGGGTGGTATGTAAACATTACATGAGTTCAATGCCAACTCTGAGTTATTTTGGACAAAAGCACTTTCTTCTCTTCCTCTGTATTTTACATGATTTTTATTCATTTTCCTCTTGTACTCTCTCTGCCATGTTCTAAGGCACCAAGATATTAGAATTTCACACAGATCAGACTGTCTCTGAAAGCACACAAGAGACCAAAGTCAGTGTTCTTGAGCAAATATTAAATTTAGACATTCAGTGCAAGTACTTTGACTGTTAGGGAAAAATGGATGCTCAGCTCAAACTAGATACTTCGATATAACACATCAAAACAACATAAAAAATTATTATTATTATTATTTTTTTTTTATTATTTTTATTTGTTGCCTGTTTGAGACCAAAGGACATTAAGTAGGCATTGAGTCTCACAGGTAATTGGTATTTTTTTTTTAGCCGCCTTTTCAAGCTCTATTCAGCAAACCCTTATAAACACACATGCACACATCTACTGTACATGGCATGCTGCTCAGCTTGGCTGCTCTCTCTCCACTCACAAAATGGTATTAATAAATAAACTTCAGGTGGAAAGGATTACTGCTTGTCTTCACCTCTCTTCATCTGCAGGCAATGCTCAACCATGCCCCCACTTGCACAATATTATTATTATTATGCCCTGTAATGGATTGGCACCCAGTCCTTGTGCCCTAAATCTTCTGGGATAGGCACCAGGCCCCAGTCGACCCTGTATACAGGATAAACAATGAGTAAATACGATATATGAGAGTGAGCGTGTGAGTTATAATTATTTTATTTCCATGCAGGATCACAGGAGGCCTGGAGCCTATCTCAGTGGACACCCTGGACGGGGTGCTGATCCATCACAGGATGCAAGCACGCACTTTCTCACGACACACACACACACACACACCTGGGAATTTGAAAACACCAATTAGCCTAATTTGTATGTCATTGAATGTACGTTTTTAGTCTTATGTTTTTGGAAACCCACCAAGCACAGGGAGAACATGCAAACTCCCCAACTCTGGAGGTGCAAGGCCACACCACTGTGCCACCTATAATAATTATATTATTATTTGTAGTAGTAGTAGTATTCAAGTAGTTAAAAACCAACACTTTTTCCAAGACTAGGTGCTACTCAAAAAGTTTGCATTGTACCCATGGTACCTTGTGTACGTCGTGTTTAATTGTATTCCTTCTTTCTTAATGTCTATTTCAACTATAATCATTTCCATAGACTTCAATAATTTTTCACCCTGTATTTATAGCCCTGTCAGAAATGTTTCCCAACCATCTGCACTCAATAGAATATAACTACCATTAATGTTTGGTGAAGACAATATACTCTTACTCAGCCTTTTTAATTGCATTTACTTTTCTGCTCAATAGTCTACTGCTGTTAGATCATCATCATTTTAAATACACTACATTATGACAGACATCAAGACAAGCGGCTAATTTTTTCACCCAAATACCTGGTGACATTTATAAAATGACGAGAGTGAAAAGCTCTCTAGTTGTTTTATTTATTGAGATCAGTCAAGCTTGTTTAATCTTCACTCAAAATGACATTTTCTTTTGTTCTCTTAAATGTCAAATATAACTGCACCCTGATCACGTCTCTGTTGCTTTGCACTTGGTCTGAAAGACTAAGCCAATGAAAACAAATCAGGACATAATGAGAAAATGATTGCTCTCAGCGGATATAAATTCCTTTGAGGGATCTAAGAGTAGTCAAAGTAATCTCAGAAGATGTCACTGTTCATTACACTAATTAGATAATCATTTATTTGGATTGCTTTCCTTTGATTGTGTTGACTGTTGGCCTGATGTAGTATTTTCAGGAAATCTTTAATTAAATTAGCCCCACACAGTCTTGTTTTTCAAAACTGACAACAACCAAAGCTCTCTACTTAATCACTTAGAAATGCATATTTAGTTCAACAATATAGAATTTAACACACCATATACTTTATAAGTAGGTTAATGAGTGCTGTTTTTGTGCTGTAATGAGGCCTAAATCCTGACTGATACAGTTCATGTATGATAGATATGAGCATAGCTGCTCCGCTACTATCTTTTCGAGAATCTTAGAGATGAATGGGAGGTTTGATATTGGCCTGTAATTGGACAGCTGACAGGGGCCGAGGTCAGGTTTCTTAATTATTGGTTTAATAACTGCTAATTTAAATGATTTTGGAACATATATAATGCTGAGTGAAGAATTAATTATTCTTAACAGGGGTTCCGTTATTGCTGGTACTATATGTTTAAGAAAATATGTCGGTATAGAATCTAATATACAAGTTGATGAATTTGCAGAAGAGATGAGTGAAATTAGTTTATTCTCTTCAAGAGGAGTAAAGTATTCTAGGTTCCAATCTGACATAGTTAGTTTAATATCTGCATCAATTGCATTGTCTAGTTTCAAAGCCTCAATTTTATGCCTAATATTTACAATTTTATTATTAAAATAGTTCATAAACTCCTCACTATTGCACAATGTTGTTGTGGGGATTTCTGAAGTGGTCTTATTCACAGTCTCAATACAGTAAACCCTGAGTGACGACTTTAGCAGACGGTTGGTTTAGCCTGTCTGTCTGCTCCCTGGCCTGGGCCGTCACTTGTCACTGATTAACTAGGCCTCTTCTGAGACCTTAATCTATATTACAAAAAATAAGAGCAGCACCTTCCCGAGTGGGATGGACACCGTCCCGCCCTAACAGGCCAGCTTTGCCCTCAAAGGTCTTCCAATTGTCAATGAAGCCCAAATTTTTTTTCAGCGACCATAACCTGCTGTAAGCTATGTCGCCACGTCTCATTGGGATGGGACCAGAGCATACTACTTCATCGGACATCGCCTTCGCTAATTTAAACACCTCTGAAAAGTTAATCTTACTAACCTCTGACTGACGAAGGCGTATATCGTTAGCTCCAGCATGTACCACTATCTTTGAGAACCTGTGCTGTCCTAGAGCCCTAAGATTACCTGCTATGTCCGGTGCTCGATCTCCCGGGATACACCTAACCACTGCCGCTGGTGCGCCTAAAGGTCTTTCTAATTTCACATGTCTCAGTATAGAGTCTCCTATAACCAGAGCTCTTTCAGGTTTCTCAGCGGGTGCATCACTGAGGAGAGCAAACTTGTTGGACACGTGAAGCGCAGAAGAGGTGTGCTCCGATGGGCTTGCCTTAGTGTTAGGGTTTGTCGTTACCCACTCGCCCTGCTGTGAGGGCTCTAGTGCCGGAGTCGGGGACTGGCTATCTCTGCCTGTGGTATCCAGACTTTCCGCTACAGGAATAATGCTGCTCTCACACTCTCTAACCCTCTCTAAAGTCTGGATGCGCTCCTCTAACGCTGATATCTTCTCCGTCAGAGTGCTCACTAACACACACCTATCACAAATTAAATACCACTAACGACGGAAAAAGAATGTCTAAACATCCTGCACTCCACACACTGGACAAGCTTAACATTATCCAGTATATCATACCCAAGTCGAAGTTTAGCTGTTCTGAGCTGAATTCCGTTTCTTGTTCTTAGACGACGATACTTGTGCGTTCTCCAAAAAGCGCAAAAAAACGGAAAAAGGCGAAGCCCAATAGTATCGTAACAAAAATAGTTGCTGTTAATACTATTATTGTGTAAACAGAAAATCTATTTAATTAAATGCTGAAACTTTCGCGGCAATTATACAAAAACAGGAAGCTACGTCACCAACAGGAAGTGAGAAGAGAAGCAGAGTAATCTCTGCTTCTCTTCTCCTCTGTCCTCTCCTCTTCTCGCTCTCCCTCCTTCTCCCTGTCTCTCTCTCTGTCGAGCTATACATGTCGCTCCTGAGCTGCCGGTGACCATCCTGGTGACCTGCTTATGGTTGGAAACCTCATCACATGGATGCCTGGGGTTGTCTGCTTGAGATATGTGTGGTGACTGGGGACGGTTACACTTTACCACCAAGATGGTCCTGGCCTTGGCTGGTGCAGCAGGGTGTTCTCTGAGGACTTGTGACTGAACTTTCTCAATAGTTTAGGAATTTCCCACAGTCTACCTGAGCCTCTAGTACTGAACTTATATATAACATCTGTTATATTGAACTCAACCCAAATGAGGATGGGTTCCCTGTGGGAATCTGTATGTGCATGGTCCATCGTAATGAAATGCATCCCATCCATATTGCCACTTCTCGCCAATGTTTCTAAGATGGGCATTATAGTCACAGTGACCTGACCAGGGTAAAATGGTTTATGAAGATGAATGAATATTTCTCATTTTTTATAGCTTAATTTGTGCTGAAATAATCCAGTTTCATAACAGAGAACAGCTTTGTCAAAATGTGCATAAATGATGGTAATATAATTTAAAATCTAATTTTAAAAAGTCTGAGTGCATACTTGTGGTGACAAATCTGTTTTAGTAGTTATTTTTAGGAACACTTTAACACCGCAACACTACTAAAGTGTCTTTATACTGAGCACTATTATTAAAATAGATGTGTCTGAGGCTGTGGTGGGAAACTAAAAACATAAATATGCCCTGCATGTGTTAATTTAGAGAACCCAAGGTGCTTTGAATTCATGAATTGAAAATTGAAAATCGATTTAAAATCTATTCTTCTGTCAATTAATGCTGTATCACTGTACAGGTACATGCCATTTTAAAGAAACTATCTACCTATCTACCTATCTATCTATCTATCTATCCATCCATCCATCCATCCATCCATCCATCCATCCATCCATCAGACAAAGTTGCAGCCAGAAAGATGTGAGGTGAGCACAATCCATGCGTATGACAAAATGGCTTAAGATTTAGAAGAATTTCTCTTAAGGCTCTCTGCTTGTTCTTGCTTATACAGCCTTATTTCCAGTGAAAATAAACCTGACTGGGAAGCAGGTTGGTGCACAATGGATCATTGCTGCCCACAGTGCTGCAGTCCTAAGATATATCCTGACCTTGGTCTGTGTGGAGCTTTATATGATCTAACCATGTCTGCCTGGGTTTCCTCCAGGTTATTTCCAAATCTATTTTAGTAGGTCACCTAACCTTCTATCTCCCCAGATATAAATGTGAATTGATATTTATACACACATATATATGAATGTGTTTGTGCATAATGCCCTGTAATTGGCTCAAGCCCAATTTTGGGTCTTGGAATTCTTGGAACAGGTTCCTTAGAGTTTACTAAAGTGATGGAACATTTTCTTACACTTCCAATTAAAGGTAGGGAAGCCTGTGTAGCATTCTTTCCAAAAATCTACTATACTGTAGGTATTTGTTTGTTATCTGAGAATTGTGAGTACCAAAGTATACTCAAGGACAAAAGAAATGTTGTAGTATAAAAAATATTTTTTTTAATTGTACTGTTATGAAAATCTGTAGTCTAATTCAGAATTTAATTGCCTTGGTAAATTAGAAACTCAAGTACTGTAGAGGTTATATTCCTATAATACTCAGTTTATTTACTGAGCATTATTTTATTATAATATCATATCTTCCTAAGAGGCGCCATGCACATGCACAACATTTGCCACATGTGGTTATAACCAGCTGATATGTCTTTGTAAAAAGTACAGACAACATTATAATTGTGCACACTGTTACGATTGTCTTCACACTGTCATATAGACAGGTCTAGATTTGCCAGGAATATAATTTCTAAGCTATAGAACAAATTACAAACATCCGGTTCCACTGTTGATCATCCTATGTCTCGAAGGCCAAGAGTGGCAGGGCCACTTTTTTAAAGATTTTTTAAATGTTCTCCTCTATGTAGTCATACCCAATTCCCATCCATCACTAGCTCTCTCTCACCCATCAAATCTACAACCACCAAAATTGTGAGTGTATTTCTCCACATCTTGCTACCACACTATAGGGAGCAGCGTAACACACTCAGAGGATATCATTATACGCTCTCTCTGCTTCCATGAGCTCACATATGCCTATGATTGGCTAATGTCACCATGATTGATTTGAGAGTGCTAGAATGTCATACTGTATACCCGCTCCCCCTTCCAAACACCCCACCCCCACCCCCCAGAAAGCTCAGCCAATCAGCTCTCCCTAAGCTCCCTGGCTGCGGGAGGCTACAGCATCACCCAGGAATTGAACTTGCAATCTCCAGATGATAGAGTGAGCTCTGTATTACTGTGCCACTCAGGGGGAAGACAGACTTATTCAATGGTGTCAATTTCAAAAATCATACAGAAATGCCTCTGGTGGTATTACTCCTGCTGGAGAGTATTCAAAGCCTTTTGGCTGCAGCTGGACCTGCTACTGTGGATGTGCCGTTTTCTCGGCCAATGTTGACTCTAAATCACTGTCAGTTGAATTTTAATTTTTTCGTGCGGATGAACACAACTCCCTTAAATATCAACCATCTGTCCTTGATTGCCATATACTGTAGGTGGGAAGCCAAAATTGTCCCTTAGATAAAAATATATTTTTAAACATAAATAGTAAAAAAAACATTTTAAACATGTCATAACATAATGCATGTCAATTTAAATGGTGGCATTTATTCTGCCAAGCCCTAACATTGAAACCACTAACAGGTGAAGTAAATAACACACTGCAGAATCCCTCAGGGTTGTGTCTAAAAATCTTGTGTCTCAGGGTTGAGTGTGACAGAGAGTTCAGGGTATTGACATGACCTCCAAATCCCCCAAAACTGAATCTAACTAAGTATCTGCAGGATGTGCTGGACAAACAGGTCCAATCCAGTAAGGCATGGCTATGCAACGTCCTAAGAAGATCTTTTGCTAATGTCTTGCTGCTAGATACCACAGAACACCTGAGGTCTTGTGGTGTCCATGCACAAACAGGTCAAATCTTCTTTGAAAACAAATAAGACCTACACAATATTAAGCTTTTTGTTTGTTTGTTTGTTTGTTTGTTTGTTTGTTTGTTTGTTTGTTTGTTTATAGCTATGTTTGATTGGTGTATTTGCCAAATGATAAACGCTAGGGATTGTTGTTTTCTGATATATTGTATTCAGTATGGTTATTTTCACTTGAAAATCTTTTTATAATTGTGTACCACAGAATTTCTACAGTATGTAGATGATTGTATTGATAACTTTAGAACATTCCCTAAACACTATGTATATTGTCCGGGCTTAAGGTTGCTTTTGAGTTCAGTAAAAATCATGTTCTCTAGCACAAAAGAGCAGACATCGAAAGTCACAAAGTGAGCTCTTTTTTGCCTCTTTTATTGTATTGTTCAAGTGCCATTATTTATCATTATATAAAATCTGTCAGTATGATTCTCTTGTTGACTTTCTACCTGAGTTTTGTTTGGTGTCAAAGAAGTGTAAGACCACTTTGGCATTCAGCTGCAAGATATCCAAGATATAACATTTCTGCCATCAAAAAGGTTTTTTTTCTGCCAGGCCATAAAAGGTATATTCAAAAGCTTTTTCACAAGATTTGTGCTCTCTTTAGAGTTGCGTGACGAGCCCTGCTGAGCTTTATATGTCAGAAAAAAATAGAGAAGCAAAGAAACTAAGCTTGCTTTTGAGCAGCAGGAAAAAAACTGTCTCAACCAATCAAGCACTGTGCTTAATTCTCAGAATGAAATTTGTTGTGTGCTTTGCTTGATAAAAAGAACTTTGTACTAAAAACACATCCATCATGACCCTAAACAGCATTTTCTGAAAATGAGTGAATTGATAAATTGTTGTGGTTGGCTTGCCTACACTACCAAAGTTTGGACACACGGGATAACCATACTAGCCACTGAAAACCCAAACAAGTAGGAAACTTACAAACTGGGAAACTTACATACTTTGTGATATACAGTAGGCCATGGTCTATTTGAGAATTTTAAGAAAATCCACCTAGTCGGCGAAGTTTCTGTGAAGTGTCAAGTGAGTGAGGCAGAAAATTTAAACCAATTAAATTTTTTATTATTATTATTAATCTGCACTTTTGTATTATTCAAACCAAAGTGAAAAGAAAAGTCATTGCAGTCTCAATTTAATTAATGTTTTTATTTTCATGGCATTTTCTATTTACAGGTTACAGTAAGCTTGAATGAGTATGTGCCACTAAAAAGAATTACATACTAAAACGTTGACTATTTTTTGTATTTTATCTAAGATTCTTGTGGCATATGCATCATCAAAGGCCTACAAGCAAAACCACAAAGAACTACAAATCGCCAAATATCATCACTCCAGCCACACCCATGATTTAAGGACATGCGTCTCATTCACCAATTTGCGAAGCAGTGTTTTTATTGTTGAAGTTGCCAAGAGTTACCTGAGTTAACAAGAGTTACCTCATGCATGTAAAATTCAAAACTGGTGACACGCTTTTGGTTGGAGATCTCATCGCATGGAGGCCTCATGTGGTCTGCTTGGGATATGTGTGGTGACTGGGGATGGTTGCACTTACGTAAACCATGAAGAATATCCTGGCCTCGGCTGATGCAGAAAGCTGCTCTTTGAGGACTTGTGACTGCAGTCGCTTATTAGTTCATAAGGGCAATTATTCACAGTTTTGTACCCGACCCTCCAATAACAAACTGGACTCCATCCATTCTCTTCTTCATTGTCCTTCGGCTGTTACCTTTCAGGGGTCGCCACAGAGAATCATCTGCCTCCATCTAAGCCTATCCTTTGTAACCAACTAACTTCATGTCCTCTCACACTGCATCCATAAATTTCCTCTTTGCTTTTCCTTTAGATCTCCTGCCTTGCAGTTCCAACCTCAGCTTCTTTCTACCAATATATTCACAATCCTCTAAACATGTCCAAACCACCTTAATCTGGCAACTCTGACATTATCTCCAAAACATTTAACATGGGTTGTCCCTCTGATGGACTCATTCTTGACCATATCCATTCTCATCACCCCTGAAGAGAACCTCAACATCTTCATTTTTGCTACCAGCAATTCTGCCTCCTGCCTTTTCTTCAGCGCCACTGTCTCTAAGCTGTAGAGCATCGCTGGTCTCACCACTGTCCTGTACACCTTTCCTTTCATTCTCACTGATACTCTTTTATCACACAACACACCTGACACTTTTTATCAACCTACATTTACATCCATCTGCATATTTATAACAATATTATATATTCCATTACCTAGTAAAATTAATTTGCTAACTGCTAGTTATGTCGCTTTCATAAAATAGTGTACTTTAATATACTTAGAAATCATCTCTAAATTATTCTTAGTATTAAGCTACACTTAAAGGTCTTTTAAAAAATTGTATTTTATGTCAGTATTAAATATGTCATCATCTGAATCAAAATCATCAGTTTGTTTTTGTGTTTCTCTCTCACTGGCCTGAACATTGTCCAATTTTCTGACTGTCTTCTTCCAATCCGTTGAACAACATGCTTTGTTTGCTGCCACCAGTTCTTCTATTTTTTTCAGGAGTTCACTAACCTGATTGTGACTTTTCAGGTTCTTGTTGCTAAGAATATGATACCTATTCCCACAGTTTTCAAGAATCCACTTCAGTGCCTCACCTTCACTCTCAATGTACAGCTCAATGGTTCTGTCTCCTAACCAATCACCACAAGTAAAAAGAACTATTGTTTGGTCCCAGACTGTGTCTCCGAAAAGTTTCATATGATCCTTCACAGCATTTCTCTCTTCCTCTTGAAAAGAACTGTCCAGACGGATGACCAGTAAAAAACTGACTGGGCCTGGAGAGGTCAGTGTAACACTCTGTAAAATTTCTTCTTTATTACATTGTGGCATTTCTTCTATTGAACGACGTTTCCACCATCCTGGTGTGTCTATCACAGTGAGTAGTCTTCCTTCTACCTCTGCCATTTTCTTCACACACTGGGAAGTTCTTTTGAATCCAAAATCTGTTGTGCCTAGGATAGTGTTACTTGATGATGTTTTACCAGATTCACCGTACCCCAGAAGAATGAGGCTAAGCTCACTCAGATGCTGCCCAGCACCTACCAGAACACATTAATATGGACTAGTTAGCAAACATACAAACATGTCCAGATGTATATAGATAAGCACACAATTTTCATATGTTTGTATGTGTACACCACCACAGTGGCTTTAAAATGAAGAATTCAAGATCTGACTGAAGTGTAAACTTTTAAATATAAATCAAGGATTTTTTTTTTAAATATAGCCATCTTTTATGAAGTCACAAAAGTAATTAGACACAAAAGTAATTGGAAAAATGAGTGATAAGCACTTTGATGGTGAGCTTCAACCATTTTTGTCTGGAGTTGATTATAAGTGTTGAATTTGCATTTGGTAGCTGTTTAATGAAACTCTCAATATGCAGTCACAGAATTATCACTGCAAGTGAGAAAGGCCATTATTAAGATGGAAAAAAACAACAACCCAGACCTATAGTATTAGAAAGATAGCAAAAACTCTAGATTGTTACTTTGGTTCATATTACTATGAGAGTCTGATTCTGGACTTTAGGAGTGACGAAAGTAACAATCTGGACCATTCTTTAAAACAATGAATGCACTGGTGAGCTCAGCAACACCAAGAGGGTTTAAAGGCCACAGAAGATCATCAGAAGATAAAGTGGATGAATACAGAATAATTTTTCTGGTAATCTTCACAACATCTAGCCAAGTAAAGAACACTCTGTAGGACATACAGTGGAACCTTGGATTACGAGCATAATTCGTTCCCTAATAGAATTTTCCTATAAGAAATAATAGAAACTCAAATTATTCATTCCACAGGCCAAAAAAATTAATACATAAAATAATTAAAAACAAAATGTCTAGTAAAAAATTAAGCAAATTAACCTGCACTTTACCTTAAAAAAAAAGGAAAAATAAATCCAGACAGATAAGTGTTTCTGTGTCCATTGACGCACGCGCACACAGGCACAAAGAGCAGACTGAGCCTTAAGCAGAAAGAAAAAAGTGGATTTTTAACCTCTCTACTGAGACTTACTTTTGCTTTACATGCGCGCTGTACAGGCACGCATACAGACACAAAATAAAATCTGTTTTCTTCACACACACATGGTCACAGTGTTGTAGTAAACAGTACATGAGTGCAAGGATGTTGAGAAGCGCACTAAGACCCAGCAAGGGAGACGATTACCCACAATTCCACAGCGCAAGAGAGAGAAAAACCGTTGGCTCAGTTGTGATCACATGATGCTCGGCATCAAAACAAGAAGCGCATGCGTGATACATGATACACGGCACTCGTAAACCAAGACTTGTTCAAAATGTATTCAAAATCTTTGCTCGTCAACACTCGCAAACCACGTTACACACAATCCGAGGTTTCACTGTAGGTGTATTATTGTCAAAGTCCAAAGTCAAGAGATGCTTTCAGGAATATAACTAAAAAAGATTTCCCTCGAGGTTTAAACTATTTGTAGCAAATGACACAAAGGTGATGGAAGAAAGAAGAAGAAGAAAGGCTTATGTTCCAAAGCAGACCACAACATTACCAAATATTGTGAAGGCAGTTTTTTGGCAAATACATGTTTGAGTTTTAATACAACTGGGTCACTGGTGTTTATTTATGATATGATTGGTAATAAAAGTAGCAGGATGAATTTTGAAGTCTATATAGCTACACTGTCTGCTCCAATTCATCCAAGGCTGCAAAACGGATAAGACAGCATAATACAGATGACACAAAACATACCTTGAAAGCACCCCAAGAAGCAAAAAAATTGGAAAGTTCTCAAACTCACCTTAACACAATTGAACATGATTTTCTCTTACTGAAAAACTGAAGGCAGCTGCAGTAAAAGCCCATTAAAGCAACTCAAGAGAGGAGAGTCAGCATTTAACAATGTCCATGTGTTTCAGACTTAAGGCAGTCATTGACTGCAAAGTTTTGGGAAAATTAATTTGCAAAAACAGCGGCCAATATAGACAATAATTCCAAAATGTATGCTTATAGTATGTTAGTTTGTCCAGTTTCTTTTAAGTCTGTGAAAGTCTATACTAGCATATCCTAACTGCTTTGTTTCAAATTAATAGAACAGTATGAAAATTGCCCAAGCCAAGTATTTATATATGCTGTAAACAAATACAAATGCCTTTATTAACATTAAAAATATATAACAGCATCTGGTTGTGGCTAGAGAAGGTCACTACAAGTGGAAGATTTTTACTTTCATGTGGACAGAGAAACGTGCATTTAATGCATCCTCAAAAACTGCCTGGTCAGTTAATATTTGTTAATATTTTAAAGTAAAATAATGAATTGAAAAATATTCCCACATAATAATACACCATGCCACCAGTGCTGGCATTTCCACATTAACGTACTTTCACCAGTGTATTCATCGACAGGGGCAATAGTGGCTCAGATGGTTAAGGCTGTGGGTTAGAGATCGGAAAGTCAGAGGTACAAGCCCCAGCACCACCAAGTCTGCCACAACCTTATCTGCTTATGTTGGGACTGTATTCTGTTTGATGTTCTGACTCTAGTTTCCTAACTGAGATATGTAAAAAAATAATAATTTTACTGTTTTGTAAGGTACATGTGACAAATAATTGAATCTCAATATTATTATTTTATTCATGCATTTACTAATTTTCTTCACGGGTCACAGGATGCTTGAAGCCTATCCCTGGAGACTTCGGTCATGAGGAGGGGTACACATTGCCAGCCATGCCAATCTATGGCAGGGCAAACACTCACATACCCCCTTAGACACTCATTTACACACTATCGGCAATTTGGGAACACCAATTAGCCTACTCTACCCTGTCTTTGGGTTGTGGGAGAAAACTAGAGTAGCCAGAAGAAATCCACCTAGCACAAGGAGAACATGCAAACTACACACACACAGACCCAAGAAAAGAATTAAAATTCGTATCCCTGGAGGTGCAAGGCCACAGTGCAAAGGACTGGCAAAGTTTCATTAAATTTTGTCCAGCCAATTTTATTTGATGCTGTGACAAAATCAGCTTAACAAAAATACAGACAGTCAGATAGATAGACAAAGAGACAGAAATTTTTCTAAGACTAGTTTCAGGTCTTTCAATGTATGCAACATAAAGATAGCATTGACAAATGTTCTGACCGATGTACAGACGAAAATCCTTTTTTTTATTTATATAGATATGACACACTTTATATGTACCTTTTACTGATCTTGTCATCCTTTTATGGTTCACCTTCTGCCTCATCTTGGATTTTTTTTCCATCAGTCTCCATTTCTGCTTTATTTCCCTATACGTCCTTGGGTTCATTTCATAATAAAGGCCCTTATTTTCTGCCACCATCTTCTCTGTCTTCTTAAACAGCTCCATCACTTGTGTGCCATCTAGGAAATTCTTGTTATTGAGAACGTGATACCGGTTTCTACATTTTGCAACAAGTATCTTTAAGGCCTCCCCTTCACTCTCAATGTACTGCTCAACAGTCAGGTCACCAAGCAAATCCCCATGTGTGAAGACAAGAATAGTGTGTTTCCAAACATGCTCACCAAGGAGACCCATATGGTCCTCCAATGATTTCATTTCTTCCTCTCTGAATGGCATATCTAAACGTAGAGCCAAGAGTAAAGCATGTGGTCCTGGGGGACACAGACAAG
Source organism: Clarias gariepinus (assembly GCF_024256425.1). Lineage (NCBI taxonomy): Eukaryota > Metazoa > Chordata > Actinopteri > Siluriformes > Clariidae > Clarias > Clarias gariepinus. The sequence continues at coordinate 8,781,328 of NC_071125.1, forward strand.
TGCTGCGTAATAGTTCGTGCTTGTCTAGTTCTGCAGTGTCTCTTGCTGTGAGAGTCTTCCACCAGCCTGGTGTGTCTAGAACAGTAATGACTTTTCCAGCAACCTCACCCTGAGTCTTCACACACTGTGTGGTTCTCTTCAATTCAGTGTTTTCTCTCCCAAGGATATTATTTTTGATAGAACTTTTTCCAGATCTTCGATAGCCTAACAACACCATTCTTATGTTGGACAGAGAGTAGTTATGTCCTGGAAGACCAAAGAAATAAAAGTTAATATATTACAGGACATTCACAAATACTAGCTCTAAAAAAAAAAAAATCTCACCTTCATGCGCATCTCTTTGTTTCTGTGCTATCATCCTCCTCTTGTTTGCTTTCTCCTCTGCCTCCCTCCTCTTGTTTGTGACTTCATACAGACACTTTTTATCCATTTCATAACAGTAGCCACTATTTCTCACCACCATATCCTCAATCATCTCAAGCAGCTCCTTCACCTGGGTACCACAGTACCGATCAATGTTGAAAATGTGATAACGGTTCCCACATTTTCTCACGAGCCATTGCAAAAAAGTTTCTCCTTCACTTTCAATGTACTGCTCAACTGTTTGATCTTGAAAATGATCACCATAAGTGAACACAACCAATGTATGCTTCCAGATGTCCTTTCCAAAAAGCTCCAGGTGCTGCTGTGCTGCTCTTTTGTTTTTCTCCGTGTATAGAGCATCTGCACGTATGACTAGAAGGGCAGCATGGAGTCCTGATTGACAATGAGCCATGCTTAGCACCAGCTCCTGTTTTTGAAACTCCGGAGTCTCATGCACAAGAAAGTTCTTCCACCAGCCAGGACTGTCAACCAGAGTGACCAGTCTTCCAGCTGCAACCCCACGGAGCTTTACACACTGTGCAGTATTTTGGGGGGATGCAGTCTGTCTGCCCAAAATCATGTTTGCTAGAGATGTTTTTCCTGCTCCTTTATTCCCAAGCAGCACAATCCTGATCTCTGAGATAAATGGTACACCTGATTGAGAAGAAGGTAAAATCATTTTTAACTATTTAGGACTTCATTCAGATTTGAGTAAAGCATGCAAGCATGCAAGCACACTTTAAATAAATAAATAAAGAATTCAGTCTCTAGCCTACAGTTTACCGTTTCAATCTGCATATTCCGTCCCTGAAGCATTTTTTCTACCTTACAGGTTAAAGGGAAGCGCTTGTGGTCTTTAGTTTCTACTCACAAAACATCTAGTAAGTAGGGATGGACAGGACTACTAATACCAAATAGTGCATAGGCTAGTATTGTGATAATGATACCAATAATTTAAAAGGTGTTCTTGTATACACCAAAACAGCAAATCTTTGTGATTTCTGTAATGAAATCTGCAAACGCAGGTAGCAAAATTTGTGAACACATATGAATAATTATTAAAGATTAGGCTTCTTTATTTCGTTTAAATTTTTAATAGGAGCAATTAAAAAACACAAGTTCGATCAGGTTCAAGAACGTGCAAGTAGTCGCAAAATGGTTGAGATGAAATTCTAATGAACAGATATGTTGATGAAAATATAAACTGCACAGTTTGTTCATAAATATTTAATATTATTGAAATACAATTATAAATGAACCAATATATTTTGAAAAACATTTAGAATCTTTAATCATGCTCTTGCTTGGCATCAGAAGCCTACAGGGACGAAGTGTAGCCATGATGTAATGACATCATAAACATAACACACCATTATATTAGATTAATGCATAATTATGGTCAACTTATTTCAGGTTTTTTAAAAAAAACAAAGAAATGTGCTTTAAATATTGTTTGATATACTCATTTAACCATTTCTTCATAGTAATTGCTTTGTGAACTGGGGCACAGTGATGTTGGAATAGAAAATGGCCTTCCCCAAACTGTTGCCACAAAATTGGGAGCATAGCATTGTCCAAGATGCCTTGGTATGCTAAAACATTCAGATTGTCCTTCACTGGGGATAAGGGGCTGATTACTTTTGTACATATGGTGTGTTAGGCTGATTTTAAAATCTCATGCCATAAAACAAACCTAATTAAAGTTACAAAAAAACTGTCCTTATATACATGAATTCATCGTACTCTGAGCATACAGGGACATATTTTGCCCCTTAAGAAATAAGTATTTTCCTGCTTACTTTTTAAATGGGTAAAATAACCTAGTATTTTTACAAAAAAACTTGAATAATATATGCCTTTCTAAAAAAACCTTCTGTCGGATGCCGGGGTATCAGCCTGCACTCTTTCTGCTTGTTCTCACTTCTGCTGTAACTCCTGTGGCTCTTTTTCGGTGACAGTTTTTCATGTGTTTTTTTTTTTTATGTTTTGGCAAAAGACCATACTGACCTCTGACATATGTCATATCTTTGCTTCATTGTTGTTTACAAGAGTGAAATAGCTCCAAACAATGCTTCCTTCCTTTCCCTTCTTTGCTTTCACTGTGTGACTGACTAAATGGCAGAATATGTTTCCCTGCTTGCTTTTCTCTGAGCTAATTAAAGCAGAGCGACAAGGTGGAAAGAAAAATAGTTCCTATCCAAGCAACCAATTTAAAAACAATAATGAATAAAATAAAGTAAATAACATCACCTTTTAAACACAGTGGCAGCTGTTGACTTTTTAAATATGTATATAATATATATATCAGTTCTCAAAACTGCACAATCAGGATCAGAACTAATACTTTGTTATTGACCCTTACTGTACAAGCATTTAACTTTCTAAATATGCAAAAATTTCTAAACAAAATTACTGATGTTAAATTTTGGACCTAAGTCTCTAAATAAATTAAATTAGATTTATTATAGATATATTTATCTGTAACAAATACATTTACGTTTAGTGTCTTTAGAAAAAAAAACTATATATATATATATATATATATATATATATATATATATATATATATATATATATATATATATGTATATATATATATATATATATATAATTTAATATGATTACTGTAATATGTACTTATAATATGAAATACCTAAATACTCTCTTATATTAGATAATACTATATAATGCATTGAAATAGTCTTTCCAACAAAATAAATAAATAAATAATAATAAAATAATAAATAAATAATAAATAAATAAATAATAATAAAAATAAAATAAGTGCAACTTACCAAACTGAGGGCTTGAACCACATGCAGCCATCACTAAAAGGGCTGTTTTATCCTTAAATGTCCTGAAGGTTCAATTACTCAGTGACTGTTTATTTATTATAGGTTTTTGCTTGTAATTTTTTAAAAATGTAATTTACATACAAATTAAACTTATGCAACATTTTGGAAGACCAAAACAATATACTGACATTAATTTAAATTTGCCATTAATAAAATACTATTTTAATAGGAAGGCAAACTAGCTTATCATCATCCTCACTACTCTATGCCACATTGGGAAGTGAAGGAAAGCATAAACGCTTTCTGTACACAAACCACCTGAACCAGTGGGTGAACTGATAAGGCATGTTTATGTTTCTTTTTTTTTTTTACGTTTAGCAAAGTCAGTAGGTCAGTGCAAACAAAGTCCTTCAGCCACCATGTAAATCAGAATAAGTGTGTTTTCTGTTCTGGTTGATAACCTTCAGCCCTTGTCCTTTCTATGTTGGCAAAACAAACTAAATGTTTTAGCCTTTACTTGATGACAAGGGGATAATTTCTTTGATGTAACATTTTGTATATTTATATAAGCACACAGGCCAATTTAATAAGAACACCAGTGTTTTTGCTCTTTCATGCAATTATAAATTCCGCCGATAATATGACAGTAGTGTAATGGACAAAATGGATGCAGGTAAAGGTCAAGAGGTTCAATGACTTTGAGTGTCATTATTGTTTGTGCCAGACAGGCTGGTTTGAATAGGTCAGAACCTGCTGATTTCCTGGAATTTTAATGCACAACCGTTACATCTTGTGAAAAACAAAAACACTGAGTGGCTGACAGTCTGTGGGTGGAAATTTTTAGGGCCATTTGTCCCTTTTATTCCTTCCTTTTGGGCTTTTTGGGGGTCTTAAAATGCTCAAAAACTCATAAAAATTGGCAGGCAGGTTAGAATCTGCTGCCATAAGAATGTCTGAAAGTCGTGGGGCCCGCACATGAGATTTTGGTTCATAGCTCATACACACTTGAACGTATGCACACGAAACTCAGTACACATTTAAAGCTCATTGAGCTAAACAACTTTCGCATGTCTAAGTTGTTTCACAACTTTGCATGTCCTGGGCTCAACTCAACAGGGGGCCGGTTATTTGGTGTTGTTCGCAAAAACGCACCCGATGGATTTTGATACTCCTCCTAGGGAATTTATACGATCGCCACCAGTGATCCAAAGTCAATAAGGATGCAAAATTGCGGAGGGATTTTTGATATCTCAAATGGGTCAGCTGCGATAATGTCTTAAACTTGTGATAAAAAATGATTAATAACTTTCTGTGTGTCCTTATGTTGGTGACATCACGTTCAGTGACATCACATTGAGAAACATCATAGTGTGATGCTTTTTTCCCAGCATCTGCGGCCTATTCTACACACGAACACATCACAAATGTTAACATACTCACACTCTCACACTCACAGTGTGCTTGGGCCTGTCATTGTTGCTTGCAATTTTCCCCAGCAAAATTACTATACTGGTTAAGCTACAGTATAAGGAAAGCTACAGCATTTTTTTTTTTTTTTTTTAAGAACTCTTTACAACATGTTAAACCTGGCCATTGATTAGTCACTATTTATCATTTTATTTGAAACAACAATAAAAATCATAATTATTCTTTCAATTATTCATTTATTCATTCCTTCATCTGGATCAGGAGCCTGTCCCACAAATGTTTGCTGTAAGGAGGGGATGCCATTATTTGGCCAGATGCCAAGTGAGGAAAAACTGAGAGACAAACAGAGTAATCTCAGTAAGACATGGGGAAAAATGCACATAAACTCCACACATACAGAAACCATAGTTGAGGACCAAGCTATTAACCTATCTGTGAGATACTACTCAATGCACAACCATGACACCCATGAAATCAGGAAGTAAAAAATAAAAAGGTGGCCAGAATATATAACTAATGTACTGTAGCACATCCTACATCAGTAGTTGATTGTGTGCTTTTAGTACAGGGTATGACAAAAAATAAAATTATAAATGTCTAAAAAAAAAAAAAGGCTTAAGTGAGGAAATGTGTCTCCTAGACAATTTTTAAGAAAGCTCTACAGGGAGTGCAGAATTATTAGGCAAATGAGTATTTTGTCCACATCATCCTCTTTATGCATGTTGTCTTACTCCAAGCTACTACCAATTAAGCATATTAGGTGATGTGCATCTCTGTAATGAGAAGGGGTGTGGTCTAATGACATCAACACCCTACAGTATATCAGGTGTGCATAATTATTAGGCAACTTCCTTTCCTTTGGCAAAATGGGTCAAAAGAAGGACTTGACAGGCTCAGAAAAGTCAAAAATAGTGAGATATCTTGCAGAGGGATGCAGCACTCTTAAAATTGCAAAGCTTCTAAAGCGTGATCATCGAACAATTAAGCGTTTCATTCAAAATAGTCAACAGGGTCGCAAGAAGCGTGTGGAAAAACCAAGGCGCAAAATAACTGCCCATGAACTGAGAAAAGTCAAGCGTGCAGCTGCCAAGATGCCACTTGCCACCAGTTTGGCCATATTTCAGAGCTGCAACATTACTGGAGTGCCCAAAAGCACAAGGTGTGCAATACTCAGAGACATGGCCAAGGTAAGAAAGGCTAAAAGACGACCACCACTGAACAAGACACACAAGCTGAAACGTCAAGACTGGGCCAAGAAATATCTCAAGACTGACTTTTCTAAGGTTTTATGGACTGATGAAATGAGAGTGAGTCTTGATAGGCCAGATGGATGGGCCCGTGGCTGGATTGGTAAAGGGCAGAGAGCTCCAGTCCGACTCAGACGCCAGCAAGGTGGAGGTGGAGTACTGGTTTGGGCTGGTATCTTCAAAGATGAGCTTGTGGGGCCTTTTCGGGTTGAGGATGGAGTCAAGCTCCCAGTCCTACTGCCAGTTTCTGGAAGACACCTTCTTCAAGCAGTGGTACAGAAAGAAGTCTGCATCCTTCAAGAAAAACATGATTTTCATGCAGGACAATGCTCCATCACACACTCCAGCGTGTCTGGCAAGAAAGGGTATAAAAGAAGAAAAACTAATGACATGGCCTCCTTGTTCATCTGATCTGAACCCCATTGAGAACCTGTGGTCCATCATCAAATGTGAGATTTACAAGGAGGGAAAACAGTACACCTCTCTGAACAGTGTCTGGGAGGCTGTGGTTGCTGCTGCACGCAATGTTGATGGTGAACAGATCAAAACACTGACAGAATCCATGGATGGCAGGCTTTTGAGTGTCCTTGCAAAGAAAGGTGGCTATATTGGTCATTGATTTGTTTTTGTTTTGTTTTTGAATGTCAGAAATGTATATTTGTAAATGTGGAGATGTTATATTGGTTTCACTGGTAAAAATAAATAATTGAAATGGGTAAATATTTGTTTTTTGTTAAGTTGCCTAATAATTATGCACAGTAATAGTCACCTGCACACACAGATATCCCCCTAAAATAGCTAAAACTAAAAACAAACTAAAAACTACTTCCAAAAATATTCAGCTTTGATATTAATGAGTTTTTTGGGTTTATTGAGAACATGGTTGTTGTTCAATAATAAAATTATTCCTCAAAAATACAACTTGCCTAATAATTCTGCACTCCCTGTGCTACAATGAGAACCATTTAGATTATAAATCAACCCAACTGCACAAAGTGAATCAGATGTGTAGATGGGGATTTGTTGGTGGCATTGTTTTTTCAGTAAATGTAAGCCACTAAGTGGAGCTACAAGAAGCAAACTGAACCAAAAAACAGAATTACTGTATAAAACCAGAGAAATGTATTATGTTCCGTATTTTTGAATAAGCAAACTAAAATAAAGAAGGTGAATGCTATTTACAGAATATTTTTGATTTATTACTAATATAGTTAATTATCTACACTTATATTTTTTCCTCATGGGCAATTTTGTCATTTATAAACAAACTTGGTAAAAGTTTGTAGCTGATTTCTGTTACCAGATTTCTGGCTCATGAATTAAAGTTGAATTAGTTTTCTAATTAATTTAGTTTGAAGCTAACAGCCAGGTTACCAGCAAACAAAATGATCAATTTCTCGCTGATTGTGTGCAAGCAAAGTAGTAGTGAAAGTGCACTTCTTGCAAAGTACAAAAGTTTTCCTTCAACAAAAGTTTTTTTTTTTTTTTTTAAAAAAGCCTTTATACTGTTGTCATGTATCATACATATGGCTGCTGCTTTGGGAAAGTTTAACTGTAAACATTTTAGCTGCTTGTACACTTTAAAGGAACATTCACCCTGAACAACGTGCAGATAAATGTGATCTTTTATGCCCTTTTAATATTTATTTTATAATAAATTCTAAGATGACTTTTAAAATTTAAACATTCTTCAAAGTGTTCTATTGAATCTATTATTAATTATGATAGTATAATATAATATTAATTATCTATAATTATTAGACTAAATAGTCTATTTTGCCAATGCGAATGCCATTGGTCTTTCCCTTTAAAGAGTATGGATAGCCCTTGTATCATCTCCACACAACGGGCAACATCTGGTTCTGAAAAATGAGTCCAACAAAGAAGTGCCAAAATATGCAGTTTTTTGAATGACCGGCCCTTGAATGCTCCTTAAATTACTCCGAAATTGATTCAGTCACCATTGACCCCATGTTAAAATCTCCAACTTTACAAAAGAAATAAACGTTTGCAGACTTGTACAAAAAATTATTTAAAAAATGGTTTCGGCCTCCATAACTAGATTTTCTACTGTACGGGGGTGAATTTTTATGTAACTCAGCTAACATCATATTTGATCATATGCAGGTTTGTTCTGTTCTCAGCCCTGTAAATATGCATTCATTTATTTATATTTATTTTTTCATGCTTGCTTTGTTGCGAGACAATTATTATAATTTTTAGGCTGTTTTGATTAGACAGTTTTCCATGGCAGTTGTTTTATTGTTGTAAGATTCTTTACTCTCTTTTTATGCACAGCTAAATTGTTTATTTTTAAGGCTTAAGCCAACCACTCATTGGCTCTTGACATTACAGTCCCATGGTTCCACTTTCTTGCTTAAAGGTCATTTCTTTCAGTCTGAGTCATCATCATTAGTCTTGTGGCAATGGTAGTTTTTTTTTTTCCACTAGAGAATTAATAGATTTCACTGGCCCTTGAGCATAAGATGACAATCTTCAAAAAAAAAGTGGTGTTTTAATATGAAGCATTTTATGTGATATTTACTCAGATAACTAAATCAATATTAAGAGAAAGCAAAACAAACAGCACAAAGAAGCAAACAAACAGTATATAGGTTGTTTTGTAAGTTTTGTATGGAAGAAATCACCTTAACCTGAATGAACACATTTTTAAAGGATTGGAATGCCTTCTCATTTGACATTAGTGCCTAATTTGACTAATGTTTTTGTAAATAATAAAAAAAAAACTCCCTTTTCCATTTAATTTACCATATAAGACTCAGTGCTAATATTAAGATTCTGTTCAAAACATGACTTTTTTAAGTAAGGCATATTAATTAACTTTCATGAAAGGAATTTGTACCTCTCTGAGTATTTTCAAGTTTTAAAGATTTCATAGAGCTTTAGGTTAAAAATATCTACTATGTATTGCATTTTTTATTAAGAAAACAAAGATTTTCTTCAGCTTCCTATTCACCAAGTGTTTGAAATGCTCGGTAGCCATATATAGAATGTAATTAAGTCTTAAAGTCTAGTCTTAGTAATAGCTTCTTACAAAGAAATAATAACCATGCTAACCATGAGACGAAGGACTCAGCCTTGAGAAAGCTTAGCACGATAATGAGGCAATAATGAGATAATGCAAATACTGGCTTTCAGCAAAGGTCAAGTTTTTTTTTTTTTTTAAACTATTATGTTTGATTTATGACTCAACTTATTCTATGATAAAGAAGAACAGTGCTTCTAAAGATTATAAATAAAAAGATTTTTAAAAAGGCATAAACCTGCACAAACCAAGGTGAAGGTTGATGATGCGGTATCAATGATATATCACATCACTCACGGCCGTGTCTCAGGTATGTATTTACAATACTCGCCATACATGCCACTGTATATTGCAGGGGGCTCTTATGTTTGCTACATCTTGACTCTGCCATTGGAACTGCTGTTGATCTATACAGTATATCAGTAATAATATCAACATTAATGGCAGGTGAAATAAACAGCACTGATTACTAATATATACCGGTTACAGAATTATGGCCACACAATACTCACCCATGCCCACAGGGATCGAAGATCAAATGCCAGTGTGTCAGGTCCAATCCCAGAAGAAAGCCAGTGCAGATCAAATCATTTAAAAAATAAATCAAGCGAACAAATCTGATCCACAGAGTCCCCATCGCACAACCTGTAGCACCCAAGGTATCTGCTGCCAACATCCCGGTGCCAGACACCACTGCAGACCCCACTATGGGGCAGTGGTGGCTCAGAGGGCTAAGGCACTGAGTTACTGATCGAAAGAGCGGTGGTTTGATCCCCAACTCCACCAGGATGCCACTGTTGGGCCCTTGAGCAAGGCCCTTAACCCCATCTGCTACAGGGGCGCCGTATCATGGCTGACCCTGCGCTCTATCCCCAGTTACGCTGGGATATGCGAAGAAGGAATTTTACTGTGCTGTAATGTATATGTGACAAATAAAGGCTTAACTTAACAGAGATTTTGTAGAGCCTTGCCTTAAGGGGACAGTGTTGACCTGGTGGCACAAAGGGAAATCAAAACCTAGATAGCTTAAATGTTACTGTTTTTAATGTTATGGCTGATCAGCGTACGGTATGTGCACTCCTACTGCCTGTTCCTGAAAAAGTTCATCTTTCTACATCTATTTGAAGTATTTGCACTTATGACTTTCTGCTATAAATTTGATCACATCATAAGGATAATAATAATAAATAATAATGATAATAAAATTATTATTATTATCAATAGTATGCCCAAACAGCACACTTTTTTCCAAAACTGTATAATTTAATGCTTTATAATCGCACTATCTGGTGTCACAAAGAAAGGGATTGGTTCTCCTTTGAGATTCTTTTAAGGCTTCCTTCTCATGTAATTCTTGCCCTGTCTCTCTGGTTTGCTCATTAGTGATTTTAAGCTTTTTTTTCTTCTTTTTACTTTTTTCTTCTGCCTGCACTCCAACATGATCATGAAGAAGTGATTCATTAATCAGCCAATATGCATTTTCCTTGCTATTTCTTTAATCCTTGCTATTTTGTTTAAGGATACGGATGTATCAAGTGTCATCAGATAAAAGCTTGTACCAATGATATACATATTTAACAGCATCTGAGGCTGTTATTATTAGCATAATACATACCTCTAAAAAGAATAAGATCAGGATAGCATTTGATTTAAAAAGGCATTTTTAATCCCTGATGGCATTTCTAACTCATTACACACAGGAAACCATGAAAATGTGTGTAATTATGATTACAAAAGGATTATTAACGTAATGGTTTAAGTAGAGCAGAAGGGTCACATGTATTTAACAAACTTCATTCTATTCATCCCATTTTTGTAATGTTTAACTGAATTGTTATAATTACTCAAACTAAATTTCTTGACAGCTTTGGCAATGTTGGATTACATCCTTATTGTCTTTTGTTTTCTTTGTGTTTGTTATCCTTTGCATACGTGAGAAATTTTAACAAAATTGTGTCCAAAACTAGGATAAAAAAAAACAAAAAGTACTAAGAAGAAATGGAACAGAGCCATATACAGTAGGGCAATGGAGACAATTTACAGATTTAAACAGATTCAGTGCTCCATGCCATCCTCCTCCTCTTCCTCCTCGTCCTCACTGGTCGGAATAAAGTCGTCCTCAATATCATCAACAGAGGCAGCAAACGAATCACCATCATCATCAGCAGCAGTCAAATCACCTCCAAGTTCTCCTAACAGCAGCTCAGTGTGCTCCAACATGGGCACGTCCTCACAATGCATCTTTATGTAGAACTGAAACACATATAAAGAGATGGTTAGAGGCATAAGGACATACAAGTAACAAATTAAGGGATGATTCTGATAGGATAAACATCTTTCATCGGGAGCTGAACAGGCAGAAGAACCTGGTATTGATTTGATATCAGTGCAAATTGTCTCATTAATATTGATGTAACATAATTACTGTATAGTGCTAGTCCTAGCCTATGACAGTGCTCCTAGGGCACAATGATTAGTCAATAATGAAACCATTATATGATTTTTGTTTCCCTTTATCTCCTTGACTCTCTTGGTAAGTTGAAAAATGAAAAAGATTTGAAAAATTAGCTCCTACTTTCCAAACAAAAATGCATTTGGGTCATTATTAACTGCAAATTATTTATCAACTGACACAGTCCCTGTCAGAAGAAAGGGAGAATTAATTTCCCCTAGTGTGTCTTAAAACCTCAGAAGTGTGTGATAAAAACAGCAATTCCTGCAGAACATACTAGTATTATGCAAAAGTCTTAAGCAACCCCTCATTTCTCCATATTAAATGATGTAGATTAAATGAAAGGAAATGGGAACAAATATTTTACTGTGAAAGCCTGCAAAGTAATAACTTCAGGAGCAACCTCATTTCTCCTCTTGTCTGCACCTGTTTCTCACTACAGTAGTTCATGCCTTCCTTATGTTAGATGCTTTATTATGCTTGAATGACTCATAGGTCACTGTGTGGCGTAACAAGCAAAAAAAAACATTCCTATGAAACAGGTCAGGTACAGTACAGGGATTAAACTGAAAACCAAAAACACGGCAAAAATGGGAGCCAAAAAAAATAAAAAATACAAGAAACTCGGTCTCTTTGGAAGCAAAATATGTATACACCAGAGGTGGCTCAAGACTTGCACGATACTGTATAATGCCACAGACAACTTTAGTTTATTAGTTTTGCATAAAATGTTGAGAGTTGAGAGAGAAAGAAAATCATCACTACAAGAAAGAAAATACATACAAAAACAGGTAGACAGCTAGCTTAAAGAGTTTACAACCAATTAGCCTTTAAGATCAAACACGTGATTCATACACTCCAATGATGAATCGTAGTGCCAGACTGCAGAGTAATAAAACGAGCATAAACATACTCTTGGGTGATCAATCATTAGAACCTGCAGACAGTGAGGCAACAGTTGCAGCATCTCTCATTACCGAGATTAAGTAATGGATAGGGCTTTGAGTCTGCCAGACTGAAGCTACTTTGAACACCCAAGTCATATCACTCTCTCTCTCTCTCTCCACACACACACACACACACACACACACACACACACACACAGAAAATTAGACAGATGAACACTGTAAACCCAAAAAGTAGTCTCTTGCTGCCTAACAACATTGAGTGTGTTCAGAGATGCTCACATGGTTGTAAAGAGTAGTAAGTTTAACAAAATTCCACTAGTTTTTTTGCACTATTTTGTATAAACTTTAGACACTATTGTGTGTGATCCCAGGGGTTTATAACCATTAAATCAGAAAATCTGTTACCAACAACCACACTATGGTCAAAGTCACTGAGATCACATTTTTACCCCTTTATTTACCCCATATTTGATGTAAACATTACCTTTTTAACATAATGCTCTTGACCTTTATCTGTATACACAGTCTTTAGCTTTAGTTTCATATTTATTAGTTTTATTATTGATCCTCAACACACACAAAAACACACACAAACACACACAAACACAAACACACACACACACACACACACACACACACACACACACACACACACACAGACACACACAGACACACACACACGCACACACAGACACACACACACAGACACACACACAGTGAGAGAAAGGCTTGGGGCCAAAAGAAATTTAAAAGATCATAAAGGCTCCAACTGTGCATTTTATGTGTGGAATTATCTGCATAGACAGACAGCCCACACATATGCACATTTTACAAATTTTCAAACAGATTGTGTTTATACAGTATGTGCTTTGGCATGATTAAAAGGTTTAGCTGACTTCAAAAATCTTTTATCACACCTCGTATTAAGCTGAACACAGAGGTTAATAGAAATCAGAAAGCAACATTTAGTGACATTTACTGGTAAATAAATAAGCAGAGAGAGAAAGAGAGTGAGGGAGCGAAAGAGAGAAAGAGAAGCCAGATCCAATATGATTCATCTACCCAAGATCACAAAAAATTTATTAAATCAATGCATACCAAATATTTATAGAATATAAGCAGCCTGAAAAAAATCTAAATAAAATGTTTAAAAATGACATGATGCCCAACGTTTTATCCCCAAGCATACTTGAGATGATGACATCCAGGCCCACCTCAATCGTTGTGAGGGTTTCTCCAAGATAGAATTAAGCCCAGGTTCTCCATAAGAATACTTTGCCCTACTTGATGTTGACATCACACACAACAACCAACTCAGGGATGAGATCCTGCGTCACTGTGGCGTCTAATTCAGGTGGCCTCCAATTTTATTGCCACATAACAGTGGCCACTATTGCTTATGGTGCATCCCTTCTTAAAATTATTGAAAACTTATGAAACACGGTAACATTTTCCATAACAATGGGATATATTGATAAAGAAACAAGAAACAACTTACTCTCCCTTTATCAATGTAAGATCTTGGCCAAATATTAATGCACCTCTGGATATAAATAGTGCCTGAAAAAAATCTAAATAAAATGTTTAAAAATGACATGATGCCCAACGTTTTATCCCCAAGCATACTTGAGATGATGACATTCAGGCCCACCTCACTCATTGTGAGGGTTTCTCCAAGATAGAATTGAGCCCAGGTTCTCCATAAGAATACTTTGCCCTACTTGATGTGGACATCACACACAACAACCAACTCAGGGATGAGATCCTCCGTCACTGTGGCGTCTAATTCAGGTGGCCTCCAATTTTATTGCCACATAACAGTGGCCACTATTGCTTATGGTGCATCCCTTCTTAAAATTATTGAAAACTTATGAAACACAGTAACATTTTCCATAACAATGGGATATGTTGATAAAGAAACGAGAAACAACTTACTCTCCCTTTATCAATGTAAGATCTTGGCCAAATATTAATGCACCTCTGGATATAAATAGTGTGTGACACTATAAAACATCAATGTGCACCGTCATCAAAGTTAAAGGCGGGTCAACAGAATATGAACGTGTGCAATGTTTTTGGCCACACAGTGCGCAAAAAAATGTAAACACTATAAAAAATTAAGTCACTATAAAGTGACTTCATAGTGGTTAAAATTGATCTTTCTCATAATAACATAATAAAAAAACAAAATACCACAATCCTGAGGCCTCTGCTTCACTAAACCCTCTGGGTAACGCAGGGTTAAACAATTATGTTAACTTTTCAATTTTGTAACCAGTGTAACAATGTTTACTGTTTTACCATGACACTGTAATAAACACAGCTGTAGCATAATGGCTATACTATGTCCGACACATCTTAAATTTCTTAAACCCCCCACTTTTTTTTTTATACAAATCAGATTGCAACATATAGGTATGAGATGAGATGAATAGAATTTTGCCATGTCGTTTTTCTCTTCTTTCTCTTTTCTCTATGCTTAGATCGTTTAGATTATGATCTATGACTCGTCCCTGACTTGTCTCTTTCTTTAATCACCATCTCCAAGCTTTTATCTCTGACTCTCAGCAGCTCTTTATCTCATGCTCTCTCTCCTCTTCTGATCGACTACTTGGCAAGAGATGCTTGATCCAAAACTGACCTTAATGTTCACACGGCATGTACAAATGCGCACACATACGCTATCTCTTCCTCTAAGCTAAACTGATAACATGGATTAATCCTCTTTCCCTGTTCTTTCTTTCACAAATGTGTTTGCACTTAAACCTCCTGCAGAGAATGCCTCCTATTGATGTGGACAAACTTCTACTACATAATATATTCTATTCAGGAAACATTGGACTGAAGACTGAGAAGAAGATGATGAAGATGATGAAAATGATGATTGTTAGTACCGTTACCATTATTATACCCTGTGTTTGCTGGTGGGTACAGGGGACCGAATAGAGGACATTAGGTTTTAGCCCAGCATGTTTCAAAGAACGTATGCATGTCCCATCAGTATGGTTTTCTGTACCTCCTGGGCTATGTGGCATTCTGAAATCATTTTCAGTTCTTTGTAGTTGTAGTTAATTAAAAAGTATGGTATTATTATTAAGTAAGTATGACTGTTTTATATATGTGTATGCCAGTGTTTTGTGTGTGTGTGTGCATGAGTAAAGTTTGATTAAAGCCGCATACGCCGCCTCGTACATTTTCTTCATTTTAACCTGGAGAAAAAAGGCTGAAAACCTGAAGAGACACATCAAGGCATACCATAATATTTACCCAGGTTTATAGCCTCTTTGTGGTAATCATGTTACAATATGTTACTACATATTTTATTTTATAGTTAAACCGATGCCAAACACATTAATCTAATAGGTTAGCAAATGATTGTGACCTATACAACAGTCCAAGTGTGTAAATTCATTTATTTTATTTCATTTTAAAATACTGTCCATACTGCTTCTATTGTTTTGTAGGTAAAAAAAAATATGGACATGCAGCAGATAATTATTTTGAAAAAAACTTTAAAAATAAGAAAAGGTTTTGGCTAGACTAGATTGACTGTAGGGTTAATTATAATAATGGTATTGCTAAAATGTTATGTTTTCATTAAAACTAAACGAAAATACTTATTAGTTCCTCTGACTAAAACTACACTAAAATGTCCAAACTTTTAGTTGACTAAAACTTGACAAAACAAAAATAGGATAAAATTGAATAGATATGATAAAAACTACCAGGGACATTTATCCCGGGACTAAGACGAAGACTAAAGTTGAAAATAGCAGACAAAATGAACACTACTGTTTACAACTCTTATGAGACTGCTTTCACTAAGGAAAAGCGGAAAGAAATTCTTAATTTAAGTAGCAAAAACCTAAAAGGACAAGCAACATGTTTATCAAGTGTGCAAATTTTTTTATTTCTCTTTTAACAGAAACATCTGTACACCTTCACATTAATGCAATGATCAGTAAAATCTGAGTGCAACACAAAGCAGCAGTGCAACACATAATATCATACAGATTTCCTTCTGGTTAGTATAAGGTATAAGTAAAAAGCAGTATTATCATACCATCAGTGTCCCTGAGATGACCAGCAGCCGATGCACGTCCCTGTCTCGCGTGTTACTGACTGCAGTCTCTTGACTTACATGCAGGTTTTTATACACTGACCCTATATTGTTACCTCATAATTACTGGTAGAGACTCTGAGGAATGGCACAGATGGTGCTTGTGCTATGTGTCTGTACTTTTCCCAAGAAGTGACTGTGAGGTGATGCATACTTGTGATTGCGTCACAGTTGGTCCACGTTGAATTCCACCGTTGCACTTATTTTAGCCTTACAATCGTTACAGTCATTTCTGATAAGCTTGGTTTGAATATTTCAGTGACAGATGATTTCCTGGGATTTTCCTCAAATTAACTTTTTTCTTTTGCAAAGAAAAAAAAGTTCCAGTAAGTGGGAGCTCCGTAGGCAGAAATGCCTTAATGATGAGAGAGAAAAAAAGGGAATGGCCTGTCTGGTTTGAGCTGGCGGGAAGGCTATATAGTAAATCACTCTTTACAGTGGTGATAGCATGAAAGCATTTGAATAAGCACAAAACACCACACAGCAGAAACCCACATTTTGTTAAACTCCAGGAATCTAAGGCTCAAAAAGCACATACCTACAAGCAAAGTACTGCAAAGATATCCTATCACCAGTTTACTGGGATATAACTTCAATCCAATTTTATTTATATAGCGCTTTTAACAATGGTCATTGTCTCAAAGCAGCTTCACAAAAATGAAAGAAAAGAAAAAAAAAATTATAATTTAGGTGCTTCTTAAGGCAATTCATCTGCTCTTTCGTTTTCCCGGAAATGAAAATGGCCTGGGAACCACAGGAAAGAGCTCTTGACTTAGCTAACAAGAACACCAGTTTACTGGAATATAAGCAATAATCGTATAATAATTTTTATGTGTTAATCATATATGGTGTTCATGTTATGGCTAATCTTTCCATATTTATATTACCAAATCATTTAAAGCTTATTTTATCTTCATGCTTTATGTAGATTTTCATTTCTTACTCACTCAAAGTCTAACACATAACACCACATTCTGTCCGTGTCAAAGACATTAGAAGAAGACTGACCTTGATATGCGTGTTAGTACAAAGTTTACAAAAGTAGACTCAAATGCACAAACACATCCTGCATCCCGTCTTTCAACATGCACACTTACAGAACATTTCACAACAGTTAGGTCAACAAATTTTTCTGTTTGCCCAGAGAGCAAGCGATACATGGAGAGAAAAAAGAGACTTCAAAGTCAGTGTCGGACGAGAGGCAGAAAATCAATGGCGAATAGCAACTGAAGTTGAATCAGAACTGCGCCTGAAGCCACAGACTGTAACGGAGAAAAGAAAGTAGCAATAGAAAAATGTGGAAACAGGAAGAGAAGGTACAAAGACAAGGTGAGATATAGAATCCGTATGGGTGAAACAAAGGAAAAGAAAAAGAGGAAGGGAGTGAGGGAGTGAGAATAAGAGAGAGACGAAGAGCCTACTGTAATATTGACATCAGCCAGTGACTAAATCACACATCAGCATTAGTGACATTATTATGCACAAAATTATAATTTTTACTATATTGCTTCACAGGGTGATTATTAAGTACTGTTATGCTTGGAAAAAAATAGGCTATTTCATATCATATCGGCAAAAAAACCCTGTAAAAAGTTATGCAATGAACATTATTCATTCCAGCATACAATAATAATAATAATCATAATTAGTACTATTATTACTACAGATATTTTATAAGAAAGTAAAAGTGCCATAATTTACTTAAGAGCATTACCAAAGCATTGTTAAAGATGGCGGGATTTATTAAGTTTTTTGGTAATTACCAGTGTGTTTAAAATAAACAATTTTGGGCTTTTTTGGCTGTCCCCATAGGCCTTAAGCTTCAATGTGCAGTGATGCCACTTTTGATATCGCTTATGTAATATCTTTAACAGTGGTAGATTCTATTCCTAACCACCTCTTTCTTTAACTTATTATCATTTAATAAGAGAGTGTATGATTTGCTTAACTATGAAATTACTGTAGCGCTTAACATACAGTAAGTGTTTTCAGAGATGTTTTACTTCCCTGTTCAAATAATAAAAAAAATATTAAAACCAAATAGAATATAAAATATATATATTTATTAAAAACTGTCCTTTGACAAGTTAACATTTTTAGTTTTATCTACTTTTAACCCTATATATAATTAATATAGAACACGTCCAAGAAAACCCGTGATAACATTTCTTAAGAATAAAGGTGTAAAACCAATTTACACCTACAAAAGGCTCCTGTTACTTTTTGCTTCTAACCTTCAATGTATTGAAGGTCAAATTTTTGATATATAATAAAAAAATAGGCAGAATTAAAAAAATTATCAACTTTTATGCCATATTGGAAGCGTGTCAAAGATCCTTGCTGAATGTAACAATAGTCATGTAGTAACAATATTCTGGCTGCGACCTGGTGAAAATTTATGTGCCATTTTGCGCTGCACTTTACTGAGATACCAGACACCCACACATGAAACGCCTATGGATAACATGCAAAATCGTGCAAAATATTCTGGTTCCAGATAACCCAGATGTTAAAGTCCTTTAGAACGGTAAATCACTGATCAGGGAAGGAAGCAATTTTTAAAGGGAAGCTAAGGAGAGAGCGAGAGAGAGAGCTTTATAGGTGGCGGTGATGCAACTTACATAACTCCAACCAATGAGTGGTAGAGTGGTACTAAGAGAAAATGTGTCAAGAAGCAAAAGTGTGTGGGAGTGCCAGATAAAGCAGACGAAGAGTTCAAGACACAAAACAAAAAAAGACAAGATCAGGGAAGGAAACATTAGACGTTTTTTAAAGAAACGCTGGTCTGGAAAATCGAGGCGGGAAAGATGAGAGAGCATGAGACCTGCAGTTGGTGGTAATGTAACCAACTGGATTGTAACCGCCATTATACAACAAAGAAGAAGAAAAAATTAGGTGGTAAGAGTGATTGCTAATCAAAATGCACATGATGGAAATGGGAGGGAACCTGTTTAATTGGGTTAAATAATTTTTGGAGGGAAGAACTATTCAGGCTTAGAAGTGTAAGCCAGTGTAGAAAATGCCACTCACAAAATAATGCATGATTCCAGAGATGCAAAACGAATAATGGGAGGAGCTATTGTTTTCTGACACCGAAAAAGGGATGGGCAGGGCAGACTGTCTGTGACTGTTGAAGATGCTGTCAAGGAATCTGTAAGTACCGCTATTTTGCAAGCCCCTTTTTTGCCACTCTGCCACCACTTTTGTTTGCCAGCCAAGTGCCAACCTGCTAGCTGGGCACTGCCACTGGATCTGCACATGCACATCACTCCTAGTCTCCTCTTCTTTCCTCCCTCCCTCCTCAAACCCATTCCTTTGACCTTTTCTAAAAAATTACCCTTTTCCCGTAAGACCTGGTCTAGTGTCTGTGTGTCTGTGGTTCGAGGTGAGCAAAAGATCTTACAATAAACAGTTGTGCTCAAAAGTTTGCATACCTTGGGAGAATTTGCAAGATGTGAACCATTTTTAAAAAAAAATGGATGAGAAGGCAAACCTACTTTATTTTATTTCTCATAGGATGCAAGTTCGTATGTAAAGCATAACAGAATGGCACAATCATCAAACAAAACATGACGATTAAAATAAGAAAATAAACCATGTTCAAAAGATTGTATACCAATTGTTCTTAATATCGTGTATTGTCCCCTTTATAAATGCAGTCTTTTGTAATAATTGTAAGGTCCTTAATTTTCTCAGGTGGTATACAGTAGCTGCCTATTCTTTTTGGCAAAATGCCGCCAGTTCCTGTAAATTGTTTGGTTGTCTTGCATGGACTGCATGTTTGAGATCTCAACAAAGCGTCTCAATGATATTGAGGTCAGGAGTCTGTGATGGCCACTCAAGAACCTTCACCTTTTTTTGCTGTAGACATTGGATGGTCAACATGCCCTTGTGCTTCGGATCATTGTCATGTTGGAGCATCCCATGGGCAGCTTCCATGCTGTAGAATACAAATTGTCTGCCAGTATGTTCTGATACCTAGCTGGATTCATCTTGCCATCAATTTTGACTAACTTCCCTGTGCTACTAGAGCCCAAATCCACCACCATGCTTTAGGGTGGGGATTGGGTACTTTTCACTGTTGGCCTTGTTGACTCTCCGAACAAAAAGTTTGTTTTTGGTCTCTTCACTTCAAATACAGTACCTCTGCTCCAGAGGTTCTGAGGCTTGTCAAGGTGTTGTCTGGCATTCTGCAAGCAGGCATTTTGTGGCATGGGCACAGTAATAGCTTTCTGCTGGCAACTCAACCATGCAGGTAAATTTGTGTTCAGGTACCTCCTTATTGTGCCCCTTGAAACATCAGCACCACTTTTTTCCATTTCCTCCCGAAATTTGTTCAGTTCTGAACCTGCCAATCCTGGCAGTAGTAGGTGAAATCTTTCTTGGACTACTTGACCGTGGCTTAGTATCAACAGTATCATCTCTTTATCAGAGTTTGAACAGTACTGACTGACATTTGCAAGTGTTGAGATATCTTTTTATATCCTTTCCAACTAAAAAGTTTAACTACCTTATTACACAGGTCCATTGGCAGTTATTTTGTCTTCCCCATGGTGCAGTATTTAACCAAGTCAGTGCATCACCTCATGAACTGAGAATCTAACTGACTATTTATGCACAGACACTTATTATAATTACAGTTATAGAAACTTCCCTTTAATAGCCATTTAAACCTGAGTATTAACTTATGTGTTTATAATGTTGCCAAACATTTAAGAATATGTAAACTTTTGATCATGGTTGATTGAGTGATTTTGGTTATCATTGGGTTTTAAAAAAGAGTTAAACAACTGTGATAATTAATGACTTCATGTGACCATGATCCTAAAATAAAAATATATATATATATATTTTGCATTATCAGTCATATTTTCCAGATAAATGGCGCCCATTTCTTTCAGGATATACAACGTTTGAGCACAACTGTATACAAATACTGAAATGCACTGAAATGCAACTCATTTTAGATCATTTAGAGGAGGTGTTTTTTCTGGATTTCTGCTTGATATTTAGTGTCTATCCTTTAAAATAAACCTATGATGAAAATTATAAACTTGCAAAATCTACAGGGGATCAAATTATTATTTTCCCTACTGTCCTGAAATATGCCTGTGCCACCCGGGAAGAAAAACTCCATTGCTCCACTGATGTGATAACCTGGTCATTTAGCATAGTCAGGTTATCAGCTGATTTCATTTTATTGCCACATAACATTGCTGAGCCTAGACATGGCCAACTCAAGCAACCTAGATCATAACAATGTCCCCAGTGTTATGCAGTAAGCACTATGCATTAAGTGTTCATTGCTTCATATGCCTCATTTCTTACCCTGATGCACCCATGATTCAGGAATAGAGTCAATCTGACCTTTTTCCATTGGTTCAAAGCCCAATTTTTAGGCTCATCAGTACACTGGAGTCTTTTTTCGTATCAGTTTCAATAACAATTTCTTATGGACACATAGTTGTTTAGTCCCAATCCTGTAAATCCATCACATAGTGTGCATTTGGAAATGTTCTTTCTAGCAGTTAGACCCTCCTGAAATGGTGACCTTTTTCGACCAGGTAGTGTATATGATCACTTAATAAAAAACATTAATATTATGGAATCTATTTAATAAAAAAAACCCAACCTTATGCATTATAAATTCTACTTGAGAAACATGAGCAAAACTAAACTTAGCTGTACACACTATAGTATCATTGTGTTACAGTAGTATTTTGTTTTTGGGGAAATGTTTACTGAATGCTGGCTTACTTTGCAAAGACTTTTGGCATTAGGCCCTTTGTTTGTAACCCTCCTTGTAGGTCATGAGTTCAAGTCAATTCTAGCTTATGAGCCTGAATGATAAACAGTGTTTTGGCATAGTTTATCAGGGATGTTCTATTTTTCTAACATAATAAATGAATCATGCCTTCCAGAGAAGTCATGGGTCACTTCGAAAGGCTGAAAAGAAAGGAGTCTAGTTGAATGCACTGATAAAGATGGACAAAGAAAGACTGTGTATGTGCCAATGATTCATCCTGTAGGGCTCAAGGATGGAAAAAAGGAAACCTCCTTCAGAAAGACAAATTGGATAAGACAAGGGTGATGAAGCAAAGGACAGAGCATTCATACAGAAACAGATGACATGAGGTAGTCGAAGCAACAGAAAAACAAAAAAAACACAAATAACCTAGAAAATTTTACAGAAGACTCCATATCGTGTCTTCACAAGAACCCGAATTTTAATTACATCAAACATCCATTATAGGAGTTGAAAAGACAGAGGATTAAAAAAACAAAAAAACAATAATAAACCAGCCATTCCCCCATGTACCTCTCCCTTAAAACTCTTACTTGGCTTTTCTCTATCACCCCAACTTTTTATTTTCATTACACGTTTCTGTGCCTCTCAACTGCCAGCGGCATAAGAAAAATTTCACCACTGCAAGAAAAAAAAATTGAAGCAAGGCCAAGGAGTGTGTGCCTGTGTGTAAAAAAAAAAATGATGATCTCAGATATTTGTGTGTAGGAAGTATTACCTTTTTTGCTTTGGTAAGGTAGATTCTGGCAGATCTTTTCAAGGTTTCTGAGTCTTCTGCAGAACCGGGCTTGTCCAGTTGAAGATAGTACAACCATCCTAACAAATACCACACCTAAGGAATAAAGAACAATCAAAAAAAATCAAAAGTTCTGATACAATGAGCCAGGTTTATAATAAAAAAAAAAATAGTCCTATACTTCATTGAGTTTTCTCATATTATCATGATGCATGTACAACATGCGCTGTAGATATGAACATGTGTTTAAGGGCTAAAACACGTATCATTTCAGCAATAACTAGTGTATATCTGTAGCTAATTAACACATGGTAGATGCTCCACAAAGTCTATGGCTAAACACATGGAAGTTTTCTGTAAGAATATGATTAATAAAAATCATACACTATTTAAAGATTGGAAAGTAACCAATTCACAGGCTTGCTGTTAAAACTGAAGCAATTCCATATTACATCAAGTTCTGATGATCTTCAGAGAATGACATTGGGTGGGTTCTTTCTCAGTTATGCAGTAAGAGAATGTTTTAGAGTCCATCTTGAATAGGCATTAAACTAATCAGCCACAATATCAACACCAACGCTGATCACCAAATATACACCAACAACCTGGTGATAGGATCATGGGCACCCGCTGTTGACTCCACCCAACCTTAAATTCCCCAGATCCCAATCTGATTGAGCAACCATAAGATGCACTGGACAAACAAATCCAATCCATAGATTCCCCACCCCACAACCTACAGCACCCAAAGGAGCCACTGCCAACATTCTCGTGCCAGACACCACAGCACACCAGCAGAGGTTCGCAGAGCCATGCCAGACCACCTCCAGTGACACAATGGGAATGTGACGCCTAAGTGATTATATTGTTATGGCTTTGTGTAATGTGCATAGAGTAGTAAAATAAAAAAAATAAAAAAACAGTCTTGCAGGAACTGTTCCCTGAAGGGTTAAAGAAATTGTATGAAGTGTGACAAATATTTAACAAATGTTAACAAGCAATGGGTTTGAAAATGTCCTCTAGCAATTGGAATACAGAACTATTTCTGTGAAACATGAACAAGCATATACAATAGGGCTTTCATAAATATTTTCTTTGCTTAATTTATGAAAATGATATAAACTACAACATCAAAGATTATCCGCACTTAGATTCTGTGCAACATCGAGAAGAAACAGCATTTGTTATGGTTAATTAGATGTGGAAGATTATACTCAGAGAGCCATTGTCATTGCCGATCCGCTAAAATAAAAGTTGGCACTTTTCCAAGTCATTTGGTGTTATGCAAAGGCTTAAAATGCTTAACTGCAAGACCTTTCACTAATGAATCCACTGCTATTATTATAACAGCAGCAAATATTTTTTTCTCCTGTTTAAGGTTTCCCCCTCACCTAAATAAAGATCTACCATACCATGTTCTAGCTTTTACAAACTTTAGTAAGTTGTCAAAATATAATTAAACAGGGAGTCCCTGACTTACAAACATTCGAGTTGCGGATTTCCTCCCGAAAGAAGCCCACGTGTATTTTACAAAAATAGACACTGCAGTGCACCAGATAAAAATATTTACAATTATATACAATATTTTTAATGTGTAAGTGAATGTCTAAAATGTCTAAAGTCCAGTATATTGTATGTGTATACGTATGGGGGTACACACGTACACACATACAATATAAATACAAATAAATCAGCCTCACGGGTTTCAATAAATTAGTCCGGGAGCACGATGATAGAAAAGAGCTGTCCTGATGGTGAATAATTCTAATCAGTCCCATTCGATGAAAAACTTTGACAGAATGGCATCTGGAATTTCCCTCGTAAACGTGTGTGTGTGTGTGAGTGTGTGTGTATGTGTATGTGTGTGTACACGCGCATTAGGGCATGCATGCTGTAGAGCCGCGATTAATGTGGTCGGCCATTAATGCTCGGCCATTCAGCTCTCTCTGCGCCTCCGTGTGTGTGAGGAAAACAGCATCCTCTGGGGTTCGAACCAGCGATCTCTGGATGATAGGGCGAGCACTTTACCACTGCGCCACTCGGAGGCCCCTTGCAGAGGCATCATTTTACTGAGATTAATTTCCTTCATTTCCAAAGTGGACAGATTTAGTAAATCGGATTGGTATTGTTGTATTTGTGTTAAAAGCGTTCAAGACACGTTTTGTCTATCCCTGACTTATGAACAAATCTGTCTTATAAATTTGAACTCGTTCGTAAGTAGGGAACAACCTGTATAGTGATCTTGGACTCTACTATAAAAAGTTAGATTTTTTTTTTTCTCATTACCAACAAAGAAGATAACATTAAAACATTAATCTGGTTTTCTTGTCTGTCCATTCAATTCCTCCAACAACTAAAACAATGATTAATTAAAATCAACTCCATCAATTAAAACATCCAACAATCAATTTCACAAAGAATTTATCTATACACCAATATGTTCATCATTTTATTCTAAAATAAAACTGCTACTTTTAGTGTATAAATGTGCGCCAATTAATCGATTGACCTTCTCTTAGGAATTCCTTATTCAGAACAATATACAGTATAGAACGGAATAATACAAGATCATTATGAAATAAAAGTGCTGTTTAATTAAACTGCATCACTCTAGTATTACTTTAATAATGTATTGTACAATGTTACTTCTTTAACATAACTTAAATTAACAATGAATTTCATCATTTTATTTTACAATAATTAGAAGTGGTGTAGTTAGAATTTTTAAACTTAGTGACCATTAAGTCAGTTTTTATTGGCCATTGGGATCATACAGTATTTGTCCTTTTTTTTGGGGGGGGGGGGGGGGGGGGGTTTAAATCTACAGCCGTGGCCACAAGTTTTGAGAATGACACAAATATTAATTTTGTCTGCTGCTTTAGTGTTTTTAAATCTTTCTGTTAGATGGTACTATTGTATACTGAAGAATAATTACGAGAATGTTACAAGTGGCAAGTGTTTTTAGTTGACAATTACATTAAGTTTATGCAAAGAGTCGATATTTGCAACCTTCTTTTTCAAGAAATTTTCAATTCGTCTTGGCATTCTGTCAATCAACTTTTGGACCACATTTCGGGAAACAAAACATCGAAATTTTGGGTCCATGGCCAGGAAACTCCCCAGACCTTAATTCCATGGAGAACATGTGGTCAATCCTCCAGACGCAAGTGGACAAACAAAAACCGTCGATTTCTACAAATTAAACGGCAAGCTGATTATCCAAGAATAGGCTGCCATCAATAAGTATGTGGACCAGAAGCTGATTGACAGCATGCCAGGATGGATTGCAAAGGGCTTGAAAAAGAATGATCAAGACTGCAAATATTGACTCTCTGCATAAATTAATGTAACTGTTAAAAGCCTTTGACAGTCATTAAATGCTTGTATTCATATATTTTTGTATACAATGGTAACATCTCAAAAAAGGATCTAAAAAGTATTATTATTATTATAAAATTATTATTTGTGTAATTTTTTAAAACTTTTTTCCATGGCTGTACATGCATGAGCACATTGGGCAACATACTCCCTACTCTTAGTGAGATCTGGCAGCTTCTTACAGGGCAGGGCTGTTAGTTTAAGTGCACCTGAGTAGATGAGGGTAAAGGACCTTGCCTGGCAACACTGGGGACCCAATAGCTCAACCACTGGATACCGTGCCCCATTTGCCTCGTTTGTAATCTTTAATTGGTTTCAAATTTTAGATGTCAATGATAAGAATTAGCACATACAGTATGTTGACCAATAATCAAGTCTTAATTTAACATGTTTTTTTAAGCAATCATTCATGTGTTACATATTGCATATTTGATTTTTCATAGCCTGATTGATAATATGGAAACCTGACATGCCTTCAAAGAAGAATTCATAAAGTATATTTGTGATTGAATAGACAATGTGAGGGGACAGCAGTGGTTTTTAATAGGAGAGCACAGACACAGATTTTATTACTCCGTATACATATTGCACACACATAGTGATCCACAAAGCAAGATCAATCACTAGCCTGGGAGAGAACTTTGCCTGACAAGAACACTAGCTCATTTATGAAGCAGAACAGGAGTTCGGTGGGGGTGGTGCTCAACAGACAAGTGACACTTGTAACAACGATTTAGTGCAGCAAGCAGTGAGTGATTCATCAACTTGCATTAAAAGCACCCTAGCTAAAAAACACACATCAGCACTGTTTCCTTAGTGAGATATTTTCAGATTCTGGCATTTTTTCCCTCCAATTCCTTACATATGTTTATCCTGCACATATTTGATGAGATTTTGAATATCGACCTGCTACACTGCAGACTTGTGATCGGCTCTACAGCCAATCAGGGGCATCAGCAAAAAAAGAGGATAATGCTGTCCTCCAAGTGTGTTGCTGCCACCAATGGTGCGTGAGCGAGCTGTTTGAAATGATGCGGTTGGCTGGCGTCACGTGATAGACTTCGCTAGTAGTATTATACCTTACAACACAGGTGCATACGTTGTTCAGTACCTTATGACATAGGTGGACATGTAATACATTATCTTATAATGAAAATGTATACACTGTATGATCCCGATTCTGTACAGTGCCTGACTGTCACCAATCCTAATCACTATTACCTAAAATTAGGCTACTACATAAATATGTATTTTAGTTGACCATTAGATTTAAGGTGTATGTCTGAGCAAAAAAAAAAAAAAAACAGAGAGAAATGTCTGCAGTCCCACTGAGCTAAATCAAGATGGTATCTTTTAAAGTTCTAGATGATTTATAGTGTATTTTGCTGACAACATTTCTGCAGGGTTGTGCCAAAAAGTGAATGGCTGCCAAAACCTGATTGGACTCCTGCGGGACTGCAGAAGCTTCATATGAGGCTCAACATTTGGAATGCATTTTTTTGCAGGGGAAGTGAGTTATGGAATTTGGCCACATCGTACACACATTCCGGGTGACAAACTTCATGGTCGGGGTACAGAGCAGAGAAATTTATAACGACCAAGACCTACAGTAATGTACGTATATGCAGCTTAATATTGACTTGAAGGAATCTGAACTATGCCTTTAAAAAAGCTCCAAGGATACCAAATTTCACACCACAGGATTTATAACATTATGTGTGGATGTACAGTATGTCAGTGAATGTACAGTAATACTTCATGATGCAGTAGGACATTTTTATACAGAATGTCGCTCATTGTACAAAACCTCAAAACACCAGATCACATAAACTATATACTTCCTATTTAATATATAACTTACATTCAGTGTGTTGCCTTACACCATAACATAACTCACTAAATTTACTGACACTTAAGACACAAATGTAGCTTTTTAGTGTATTAAACACACTTAGATAAAGTGCAGCATTACACTACACTCCCAGTTAACCCACAAGCTCAATTTGAAAGTTAAAAGAAATGTAGAGGTCAAAATAAACAGACACTGAAAACATTGTAGCGAATGTTTAATTAGTGCCATCACCATCACTGGTGTATTTATAACCTAACTTTTATTGATTAGCCATAAAAACTTGTGAACGAGGGTCAGGAACTTGCCAAACAGCCACATCTTGCAGGTCTTAGCAAAGATGATTAACTTACTGTGCTACTCAGGCTTATGATATTTGTATCATAATGTGACATTGCTCACATTCAACATTGTCCGATTAAAAATTCTGACATGACATCTGCTTAGTGAACCCATTAGAACCTATTAATTAGCATCGTCTTCTCGTACTATGTGATTCGCACACAACTTCTCACCCGATTTAAATCAGATCTAGCATGAACTTGAAAAAGGAGCCGAAGCAAAACTGTGTCTAAATCATTCAGCGAAAGCCCACGTTCTAACAAGCTTAGGTTTAATGAGCTTTACAAGACTTTATTTTATACGCTTCAGCAGCATATAACCTAAATCACTTACTTTTTTCCACTCAATATAGCTGTAAGTGTGCAGTACGGCACTCACATCATATCAAAAAAACATACATTCTCAACATTTATTATTAATCCTAAAGCAGGGAAAAACATACAGCTATTCTGTAGAATGTGAATGCTGTACATGTCAGTGTGTGGGTGCGTAAGTAATATAAAATGCATGAGTTCCATCTGCTTTAAACAAGGTGCGTCATTTTAGCGTTGTTACAGTATATCGACGTGACAGTGGCGCTGACATCCACTCGTGTAGGTGTGCTGATAATTCCCACAGCTCATAAGTTATACCTTCACACACACACACACAGTTCCAGCAGTTCTCAAAACATAAATTATTTATTTAGCAGTCTGAAGTAGGCAATGTCAAAATCACTTTTCACACATACAGAATTGTTACAGGCAGGCTTGCCGAAATGCACAAGAATATCAGCTAGAGACAACACAAAGGCCATACTGTATGGTCTAATAATGTATTAACCAGTTTTCTTTTATTAAAACAATTTTCCAAATAAAAATCGAATTATTATCAAATCTAAATAAATATACTCACTCACCTGTACAACCTCATCGTCCTCCTCCAAAAGACCCTCCAACACGTCTGTGGCCATCTAAAGAGAGAAATCCCATTCATTGTTATAGTTTATTCACGGTTACTTTTCAACATTAACCTTATATTACATCTGTTATTAGATCATAGCGCTGTCAAATTCTCCATTCTGTCCGGTCAAAAGATTTTCTTGGACAAGGACTTCAAGGCTCATCATTTCTTCAGTAAAAACTTACAAAGAGATGTGTTTGTTTAAGATGTCAGCGACATACTATGCACAGGGTTGAAAAAGTAAAACTTGAAAATTTCGGATATATGACAACAACTGATACATAGTGACTTGAGAATGTAAAGCTTTGTTAAAGTAAATGAAGCAAACAGAGCATTCCACCAACTTATCACTAGCTAATCTTAAAGGGAACAATGACTATGAGTGCTGAATCTTTAATTTTTTTGTATTTCTTTACATTTAATCTTTATTAGGCATGGGTGAAAGTAGGCTGGTACAGTCAGAAACTGGGTACTACTGAAAGATTCAGTGGCGGTCCACAATACCAGTATAAGGGGAGAGCAGCTACCTTCCAAAACCCACATTCAAAACGGGTTATGGAAGCACTTTCAGCAAGAAAACACCTCTGTCAATGTTATGCTATATTAAACAATGATTGGCTCATTCGGAATTGGACCATCCATGTTGTGTTTTGACTTTTATTCCTGGTATTTCACATTAGAGCAAGTTTCTGCCGATGCACAGATAGGTTCATAACCTTACCGGCTAATGTGAGGTGTTGTCACAATGAGAAATATTATTGGGTGTTGTCACAATGAGAAATTGCGACAAGGCCAAAATTTTTTTTTCACAATTCATTCACTCTAAAGCCTGATTGGACACAGGGAGCTTAGCTTGAGGTCCAGAGTAACAATGGGCAGAGTTTAAAGTTTGGAGTTTAAGGCTCAGAGTTGAGAGTTGTGCAGCAAACACTAAACTTTTAATACAAGGCTGAATCTCAAATCCCTCACCCAACTTGTGAACAAATGCATTACATGGTGAGTGAAACAAGGGATTCTACACCCTAAATAGTGTACAAGCTTTTTTTTCCATATATGAATTTCAGCCCTGGAAAAGTTAGATACTGTAGCTCAAGCGGAGACATAAAAAGAAACTTAAAACATTTACAGGATTGCCCAGAAACTCTCTCTTTTTTTTTTCTTTTAACCTTTTGGCTACATACAGTAGTACCAATAAGAATTTAAAGCAACTTGCACTCATTATTAGGACAAATAAAGTCTGTTTAATAAAGTTTGTCTGTTCTGGAGCCATCCAGGCAACATAACCAGCAGCTTCTGTGAGTCATGCATGACTAGACTCCTATCTCCCTTTAGGGGAAGAGACTCTAAATCCCAAACAAATTGCCATGCGGATATATCTTTTGCTTCAGTGGTTAAAAACAAAAAAGTTCAAGTTGCTCAAACTCTCTAGGACATGGGAGTAAAGACTTTGCAACACCAACCATCTTTAAAAATTTAAATCTAATCCTCCAAACAGAAATCCATAAGTTTCCTGGGTACTTACTGCTTGTCTTGCCACTCATCTTGAGAGCCTGCTGCTCTAAAGTTTCGGTTCTATATTTCATTTCAGTCGTGGTTCACAAATCCATCGGAGTTAACGATGTTTTAGCTAAGGCATCAGCCAGGACTCTATTTGTTAGGATATTATTAACTTATGTGAAGCTGTTCTGTTATGTGGATGGTTCTTTGAACCTAATTCCTAATAAAGCATATAGCCTATGAATTACCTTTATGCAGAAAAAAATGATAATAGGAATTAAGACTTGTCTGCAGCTGAAACAGCTTCTGTGTCTCCACTAATGTAAGAATCTAATGTGTCATGCTTTTCATGTTTATGCCGTTGGCTGTTTTTATTAGGGACTTACACAGAACATCCCTTGGCTTTGTGTCATCATATTCACTTTTCAATCAGTTATTGTCACACATGATATAGTCTGATTGAATACGGAGGCATTACTATGAGTCCTCATAGACAAGGCAGACTGCAGAATGAAAATACCACAAAATAGGCTTTTCTTAACCTGTCCAACTGTCCAGTTACTAGTTAAATCACACACACAAAGTATATGTTTAATTTAAGTAAATTCCACATTTATAATCACAGTAGCACAGCTTTTTCCTCCAAAACCTGCCACTGAAAAAATGGATGTGCATTTAAAAGATGTGCTGGATCAAGAGCTATTTTATAAGTTGCCAACTACTGAGAATGGTGGCCATATCGTTAAGTTAAAATAAATTTAAAAAGCATGAAGTACCTGCAGGTATATGCCATGAATATGGAACATAGAAAATTAAGTAACTTAGGCAGCCGTGTAAGACCTAAGAAATTTCCCCACGAAAAAAAAACTTTTAAACTTGCATCACAGACTCAAATGATGCCATAGTCATGATATTATAGAATTTAAGATAAGTTATATTTAATATAAATTATATATTTAAAAAATAATATTTATACACAGCACAGTCTATAAATCAAAAAGAAAAAAAACAATACAATAATTACACTTTTTTTAATTACACTTTTAATCAAATGTAATAATATAATATTGTTTAAAAATGGGTTATTGCATAGGTGCTATTGAACAAAAGTTTACGGTATTGAAACTATATTGTGAGACATTGTACAGTGGCTATATTTAAGATATTGTAACTACTGTATATTGTATAATTAAAGATATTGTACCAACAGTACATAGCAATAATAAATGTGTGCGCATTACAGTGTTTCGTTCACTGAGAGCAAAAGAAGGGAGCAGGAGGGGAGCAAAGACCTTTGATATCTTTTCTTTGGACACATAGAATGTAAAAGTCTGTCATTATAGGAACTGCTTAGAGATGAAACTGTTTCACACAGGGGATGAGGATATACATTTATTCGGCTTGCATAAGTATTTACCTGCCCTTGAAGCCAGGGGTGGCTTTCTGAAAATAATTTCCCTTTAAATAGTGTGTGAACAATATGCATGTAAGATCACATGGTACAATGTCTACCTTTATTGATAACCAAGGAAGTTAAAGGGAAGACAAATATATGGCAGGATGTGCTATTAAACTGATTTGATAAATG
Organism: Clarias gariepinus; assembly: GCF_024256425.1. Lineage (NCBI taxonomy): Eukaryota > Metazoa > Chordata > Actinopteri > Siluriformes > Clariidae > Clarias > Clarias gariepinus. The sequence goes on from NC_071125.1 coordinate 8,813,825, forward strand.
AAACATATATATGTTTATGCATCCATAAAACATACAGCCAAAAATTGTTAACAGTTTAACAGTAAAAAAAATCGATTGTAAATGTATTAATCAGGCACTCTTGATTAGACTAGCTTGTGGTTTCCTCTATAGGAAATATTCAGTTTGCAGTAGATGATGGACATATACAGTGAATATTATTTTTAATGCCTTTTTTTTATTCTTTTACAATTTGTAAGAAGAGGGAGAAAGGGTACGAGTAGGCGAGTGTGAATCAGTGAATCAGGGATGCAGTAAAGAAGAAAGAGATCAGGGAGAGCATCACTCAGTGGTTACATAATTTAAGATACTGACCAGCCAACTTATGATCTTGCAGGGCCATAAAATTTGGTCTGGGCTTAAGAACAGCATATTTAATGTGACACTTCTGACAGATCCAATCTACCAGAAATGCACTACCACCTTCCCTGGTACGTAGGGGTTTAAGTCACAGAGAGAGAGAGAGTGAGTAAGAGAGAGAGGAAGAGAGGGAGAGAATATGATCTTGTTCATAGGCATATAGAAATGTGCAAGCTCATGCACAATGAATTTTACAGTTACAACATTAATCAACATTAATCAATGACAACATGGCTACACGACTGCCACAGAGAGCTAGAAAAACCCTTAATTAAATTGAGCTTTGAAAATTAGAAGCCACAATAATTACTTTAGGGATTGATTTTTATTCACACACACACACACACACACACACACACACACACACACACACACACACACACACACACACACACACACACACACACACACACACACACACACTCTCTCTCTCTCTCTCCGGCTGCGTTTCAGCTCCCCGTGCTGACACTCAAAAGATGTTGCTGATAAAAGTGTGACCAAAAAAAAATAAAAAATAATGCAAAAGAGAACAGCAGGAAACTGATCACAGGAGACACACAAATTGAAAGCATAAATCTGTTTTAAAGCCCTTTAAAAATGTATGCGGTTACAAATTTAACGCTCAATTTCTTTCAATATCACCACAGTTGCTACTTCAAATAATGAATTGTGAATATAGTCCTGTGAGCCATTTAGATTTGTGTTATATATATATGTAGCGTTCTGGTCACTAACTTATCATCTATACTGCTTTGTCCTGTATTCAGGGTCGCAGGGCTTGGATACTTATAGCATGTCCCAGAAGACTTCGAGCATGAGGCGGGGGGCACCCTGGACAGGGTGCCAATCCCTCACAGGGCACATACACATACACACATTTACACACTACAGGCAATTTGGAAACGCCAATTAGCCTAACCTGCAGGTCTTTGGACTGTGGGAGGAAACCGGAGTACCCGGAGGAAACCCACCAAGCACGATGAGAACATGCAAACTCCATGCACACAGAGACGGGAATCGAACCTGGCTGGGAATCGAACCTGGACCCTGGAGGTGCAAGACGACAGTGGCTACACCACCAGAAGGTGATAGAAGGTCAGAAGGTGATAATTTTCTCTGATGACAGTGCGGGATGTAATTCAAACAAGAATTTAAAACAAGAAACATTTTTTTTATTAGTGTACTTGTTTTAATATATTTCTGTTGTGGATATGTAATTATATATATATATATATATATATATATATATATATATATATATATATATATATATATATATATCTCGTTCTAAAAAAAGTATTGCTATTCAACAACATACAACATATACAGTAACCAAGCTTATTTAATTAATTCATTTATTTATGGAAGGACTTTCCAGTGTCAGCACTTTATAAGTTAGTTAGTTAGTTAGTTAATTAGTTAGTTAACACTAAGTTTTTTTCCCTAGGAAATAGTTTTTTATTAAAGACTTTGTACATGCAAAGGTAACGTTTTTTTTTTTTCTTTTATTGACTTCAGGTAAGAATAAAAATAAAACCCTCCTGGGTCGAGGGTTTGATTCCTGCGTCTGGTCTGTGTGCTGAGATTGAATGTTGAATGTTATATATAGTTATAGCAAACATACCTTTTTATCCTAGATTTGAAATCAACAGAAATGTTATTAAATGTTGACATCAAATAGGGCAAAAAATAAATAAAGAAACTTACACAATTCCAGTGAATGGACGTGCATCACACAGGGAGACTAAGTTAGTGGCATGGGGTAACATAATTGCTATTTGTTCGAGTATGAACACAGTAATATTAACATGAGAGTTCTCTCACCTGCTTGCACAAATGCCCTTTCACATGTGCAATCTGGCAACCATGTGATATTTTACCATTTTGATTCATTTTGTAAAAGAACTCGAAAAGAAGCAGCATGAATTCTACATTCATGAGACTGATGTGAGAACTGACAGCATGTGTAATATCATATCTGTTGATGGTCGCATGGTGGTAAATCTTTAAGACCACACAAGGGTATAGCCAAGTCTTGGAGTAATGTTTATAAAGGTTCTTGTTTAATCACTCAATTTTAATTTCGCTTAGATAGGCCTGTGTTATCTTACTAATAAAGGTCTATGCTGGTGACCAGATGTGCTTTGATTTAATCTTAAAACCTTCCAAAAAGCTTTTTCTAACTATAATTATTTGGCATTTCTTATATATAAGGAATGTAGAACACTAGACAGGGGTGGATTTGGAATTTCAGGGATGTACGATTTTAAATTCCAACTCCGCCTCGTTAAACATCCGTGTGTACACATAGTTTACGTATCAAGTTGGGGATACGCAATTTTCAATGGAATAAATGAGATTTATCAAGTTTCACTTATGTTTGATGAACATAGTCTTACCTTCATTCATGCCCTCTAACTTTAATACTGAACTGATTAGTCATAACATTAACACTATTAGCATTAAAACAACCTAGTTTTTAGATTTCCCTTGTGCCACCGAGGTGGTTTTGGCCCGTCAACCATTGCTCCAAAGAACCTCTGGTGGTGTGCTGTGGTGCCTGGCACCGGGACGTTTGAATGCTGTGGGTTGCAGGGTGGGGCCTCCATAGATCATGCTTGTTTGTTCGGCGCATCCCATAGATACATAGAGGCTGGATCAACAACCTTAAACATTTTACCTCCTGGGCCCCGTGCATGGCAGGCTGTGGTGCACTGGGTGTTCTGGTGCTTCACTCTCATGGCTAGTGTCATATGCTTTTTTCGATTGTTTGAGCTCCTTTGTTTTTTTTTTTTTCTGTTTTTTTTTATGGGATGGGGCTGGGTGGGATGGCTTCTGGAACATGTGGGCGTAGAAAGCCCTTGATGGCTGCCCATGATCCTGTCACCAGTATTCAGGTGTATATAACTGTTAATGTTAATCAATTCACCTGGCAGTGACGTTAATGTTATGCCTGATTGGTGTATATTACTGTACATTTGTAAAACCAGAAAAAAAATTAGGATTTTTCATGTAATTGCAGATTTTCTATTTGTAATTAAGATGATGCAGTGCCTAGCCAAAACAGGGTCACAATCAGGATATAAATAAGCAAACAGTTTAGAGCCTATAATTGGATAATTACAGTAATGGATACATATGATTAACCCTAACTGATGCAGTGAGCTGCTTCTCATATCTTTAAATAATTATACCGGAAGACGTATCGTTACCCTGATCATGGAAAAGCTGCATCAAGCAAGGAAAGCAATTAAGAGGAATGGTAAAATTACTGAAACTGGGTTTAAAACTGGATTGAAATGTGGAAGAATAGTGCTGAAACATGAAATATGATAGAAATATGGTCAAAACAAAGGCAACAATGATCCAGTTGCATTTTAGAAATCTGACAGTAGAAATCACACCTATATCTACCAGTGAAGGTAAGGACATTTCCATAAACACAATAAGCTAAGAACTCTCAGGATCGGAGACTAAACAGCGGTGTGGCTGCAAAATAAGTTGTTTATGAGACTAATTGGAAAAAAAAGGGATTCAGTTCGATAGAGAGCATAAAGATTGTTCTTTGGAGCAATGGAAAAAGGTCATGTGGTCTGATGAGTCCAGATTGACCCTATTCCAATGCAATGAGTACATCAGGGTAAGAAGGGAAGTGCATAAAGCAATGCATCATTATGCATAAGACCCACCAAATGCACACACAAGCAGCATTTCTTATTTGAATCCTACTTTGCTATGAATCTTAAACCTTTTGTGATGTTCTACGTCATTTGAAGCATGCATGCTTTTTAAAGAGATGTTTCTTATAATGTATGTCATTTTGATAGTGTAGTTCCATTCCATTTATGGAAATGATTGTAGCAGTACACAAGCACATTTATTTTGAATGTGTGTGATCTATCGGTGGCAATTTCATACAGATGTGTGCATGCACATGTGCGATAGACTGGCAGATTTTATGCACTAATAGTACCTATTAAGCACTAATATGACTTGTTTTACACATGCTTTGATAAAAAAAAAAGAAAGAAAGAAAAAAATACCCCTGATGAGCACCGTCACTGGCTGTGATTGTGTTCAGACTTTCAACTTATTTATACCAGGTCTACATTTGCATGGTGTGCTGCTTTTTTTTCTCTCTCTCTCCTTTTAAAGGCTTCTCTTAAATGGCTGTGAAAATTGATCCATGAGTGAAATCCACTACAACTAAGAGCAAATTTGCTTGCTCTTTCAAAGACTCATGGAATAGCTGCTTAGTGAATAAACTCGCCAATTCCAATTTACACGCTCTACATTTTTTATATGCATGTGGTAAGCATTCACAGCAAATAGATGAGGGATTTTGTCACTACTGAAGAAAAAAAAAGAACTTTTTAATGTTAATTTAATTTTAAGTTGTAAAATGTAATTTTAAATTGCAAAACTGATCGACAGGTTAAAAAAATCCTTAATTTTGCATGAAATGTTTTAATTTAATTTCTTTAAAATGTAATTTTTACAGGTCATATGCTTCCAGAAACTTGCACCACTTTTAGTATTAATACTCAAATAGTTTAATAAATATGAATAATTAGCATTTTAAATGTATATTGTTTGAAGCGAGCCAGTATAAGGCTCAGCAACTTGAACTTTTAAAAAAGCAAGATTGGTTCCTTCCATATTGCATAAACTTCAGAAGTAGTTTCTTTAGCACACACATTTTTTGTAATATATGTAAAACATAAAAAAACTAAAAAAAAAACAGCCCAAATACTGTGTTTTGGCCGCATATAATCTAGCATTAATTGTCGTGACTGGGAAACTGTAGGGGAAACAGTACAACAAATAACTGCAAAACCACAGGTGATGTTTCTTAATCTAACATCCTTTCCAGATTTCGTGCTGCTCTAAATAAATTGTTAATCTCAGCCAAGTTTTCCGTATTAAACTTTTCTCTATATTTTTTATGGCACCGCTGAGATCCGAACATTTCACGGGTTATTTGCTGATTAGCATTACAGTATCTTATCTCTTTAGTTCAACATATAAAAGAATGACTCATATTTTCTTTATTTCATTCAGCCATCTGCTTGTGTTAGGTTGAGGCCTCCCTGCTGATTCTGTTTTGGTGATAAAGACCACTATTGGTGCTAGTGTATTATGGGGAGACAAAATGTAAAAGGCTTTTAAAGCGAAACAGAGATACTCAAAAAGACCCTAAAAATTGAAGATAAAAGTCTGAGAGAGGAATGTTTATGCTATACACCTGCCACTAAAAAAAGGAAGTGCGGAAAGTAATATTCTAAATTCTACATATAACTTTTATATGGCTCAAACTAACCCAGCTATTAAAAAGCCCTTGGCAGATTTTGTTTTTGCCTGACAGCTGGCACATTACCACAGTATGGATAAATGACCTTTGGAGTAACTTCAGTCTGTCCAACAGCATTGTGCCTTATGCAATTTTTCTTTTTTACTATTACCTTTAAGCAAAAAGTTTATTTTTTTTATCTATACTTTGCTGTAGTTGGACGAATATACAGTCATGGCCAAAAATTTTGAGAATGGCACAAATATTAGTTTTCACAAAGTTTGCTGCTAAACTGCTTTTAGATCTTTGTTTCAGTTGTTTTTGTGATGTACTGAAATATAATTACAAGCACTTCATATGGTTTAAAGGCTTTTATCGACAATTACATGACATTTATGCAAAGAGTCAGTATTTGCAGTGTTGGCCCTTCTTTTTCAGGACCTCTGCAATTCGACTGGGCTCTTAATCAACTTCTGGGCCAAATCCTGACTGTTAGCAACCCATTCTTTCATAATCACTTCTTGGAGTTTGTCAGAATTAGTGGGTTTTTTTTTGTCCACCCGCCTCTTGAGGATTGACCACAAGTTCTCAATGGGATTAAGATCTGGGGAGTTTCCAGGCCATGGACCCAAAATTTCAACATTTTGGTCCCCGAGCCACTTAGTTATCACTTTTGCCTTATGGCACGGTGCTCCATCGTGCTGGAAAATGCATTGTTCTTCACCAAACTGTTGTTGGATTGTTGGAAGAAGTTGCTGTTGGAGGGTGTTTTGGTACCATTCCTCATTCATGGATGTGTTTTTGGGCAAAATTGTGAGTGAGCCCACTCCCTTGGATGAGAAGCAACCCCACACATGAATGGTCTCAGGATGCTTTACGGTTGGCATGACACAGGACTGATGGTAGCGCTCACCTTTTCATCTCTGGACAAGCCTTTTTCCAGATGCCCCAAACAATCGGAAAGAGGCTTCATCGGAGAATATGACTTTGCCCCAGTCCTCAGCAGTCCATTCACCATACTTTCTGCAGAAGAACAATCTGTCCCTGATGTTTTTTTTTCGGAGAGAAGTGGCTTCTTTGCTTCCCTTTTTGACACCAGGCCATCTTCTAAAAGTCTTCGCCTCACTGTGCGTGCAGATGCGCTCACACCTGCCTGCTGCCATTCCTGAGCAAGCTCTGCACTGGTGGCACTCCGATCCCGCAGCTGAATCCTCTTTAGGAGACGATCCTGGCGCTTGCTGGACTTTCTTGGATGCCCTGAAGCCTTCTTAACAAGAATTGAACCTCTTTCCTTGAAGTTCTTGATGATAAATTGTTGATTTAGATGCAATCTTAGTAGCCACAATATCCCTGCTTGTGAAGCCATTTTTATGCAACGCAATGATGGCTGCATGCGTTTCTTTGAAGGTCACCATGGTTAACAATGGAAGATCGTCAACATTCTCACCAACAAGTTAACAAGACGATTACTGAAATGATCTCAGCAGGTCCTTTAATGACAGCAATGAAATGCAGTGGAAAGGTTTTTTTTGGGATTAAGTTAATTTTCATGGCAAAGAAGGACTATGCAATTCACTCATCACTCTTCATAACATTCTGGAGTATATGCAAATTGCTATTATAAAAACTTAAGCAGCAACTTTTCCAATTTCTAATATTTATGTAATTCTCAAAACTTTTGGCCACGACCGTATATATATATATATATATATATATATATATATATATATATATATATATATAAATATATATATATATATATATATATATATATATATATATACACATATATACACACACAAACATACACACACAAACACACACACACACACAGTCACAATGTTATAATAAACAGTACATGTGCGCACGGATGTTGACCATATGGGTGACGCAACTCGACTTTTTCACAGCAAAAGTGAAAGCATTCAGATCACTTCTGCTTCAGGTTATTTCATTTTTTTAGATAATTAAGCAATATCACACTTGGTCATGCTGTTATACTGAATATCAGCATGCCTGTGATGCAATCGTAGGCACAACACCAAATGCTGTAGATATTACAGCCGTGTTGATAATCAGTACAACAGAATGATCTTAAGTGTGATATGGCTTTCATACAACAGTTCCCCAAACAACTCATTATGATTTCTTTGTTTATTTAACCAGGTACTTTCCTCCGCCAACACATATTCTTCCACAACTAACTGACCAGTTAGCAGCTGACAGTTAGTGTAATTAACAGGGGTGGCAGTAGTTTTTAATTCTTACCGGTAATATGTAGCCAAAAGGCAAGGAGAATAAACCATGGAGGTGGGTGACAATCCTGAGATTTACTTTATATTTCCATTCTTATCACATTAAAATATCATCTAACTAGCAGTTTCCAGGGTTGAATCCTAAACAGCATAAAAAGAAAAACCAACCCGAAAAAAAAACTCGGTCAATGTTTACTGGTGCACATCACCACAGTATGATTCTTTCAATGTATTTCACACATGACCTAAGGACTTTGAAAACAGCATAAAAAAAAGAAGAAGAAAAAACACCAGCACAAATAACACAAACCCTGCACAACTATTTAACCAGATGCAACTCCAGTCATCCAGCTAATGCCCTGCTTTCTCTCTGCTTCTCTCCAGCAAATACCTCCACAGCATCACAACACACATTTCTCAGCGCAGGAACAGTTTCTTCCCTCAGGCTATAATGATTCTCAACAGCAGGCCTTACTGGATGCTGTTTTTATCAACCTTGATCAATTCTCTCATGCAACTGCAATAAACTGCACATCTTACAAATCACATCTTATTTGGGAAAAAAAAAAAAACTTTTCCAAGCATACAACATGCAATTGACTGTAGATCAGGACTGAAACATTTTCAGTCTAAGAACCTACCATTTAGGTTCCTTTCATTCTTTCAGGCTCTTTGCCCTGCTGTTTATTCCACTGCCCCAACTTTATATTTTAAAGTTAAAATCTCTCCAGTGTTATGATTAGTGAATGCATT